>NW_027279396.1:0-259310 GCF_046629955.1 Centroberyx affinis | reverse complement strand
GTGGGGTAAAATTAAGAAGCCCTTAAACTTTGCAATTGCCAATAATGAGCTATCATTACTCAAATTACAGCAAGCACTGATTGGGTTTAAAGTAATGAAGAAAACAACATGATCAATCATCATCAAGGCCTGGTGTCGTCATGTCAGAGCCCAGGCCGTGTGCTGTGACTGGCGGGGCAGGGCTTCATCTACAGAGGCCAAGACTGGGCCATGTCCTTGGGGCAACCATCCATCCTCCAACATCAACATCTCAGACACCGCCATACCTGAAACTTTCACTTTGATTTTAAAACACTGCAATGACCACCACCTCATGTTAGTAAAAGTAGAGCTATGTTAAACAGATGATGGGACAGCTGTTTTGGTTAAAAGGTAATTGTTGGTACTGTATATGATTATTATTAATCCGGTGCAGCCTAATCATCCTTGGGCTTTGCTGTCCAGATGTTGACTTTTGTCTGTCTTTTTGGCAGTCATTACCACCTGAAATGGAATTTGGAAAGAGCTGAATTGAATAGCTACTTTTTATAATCTGTACCATAGATGGCGTTGTCAAGCACCCACACTCCCTATTATCATTTTAATACCCTGGGTGGACTTATTTCACCAGGTTGCTGACAGAATGGTTTCTGAAAGTAAGTCGTCTTAGAAAAAGGGACACTATATTTTCCCCTGGTTCATCACAGATAGCTCTATTAAGATAAGAGACTCTCATAATAGAATAAATCAGTCACATTATGAGAAATATGCAAATGGGGAAAAAAAAAGATATTAGTGCCATTGTTTTGCATGGTAATCTTATTGTCAAAAGTTTAATGGTAAGAATGGTCAACCCATGAAACAATCATAGTCTCATAGTGTCTGTATACGTATATGTTGTTGTTTTGTTCTCATTGTCTAGATTGTGCACTCTCTCAACTCATCTTCTCCCACCTATTCCTCATTTAACTGCTCAACCAGCCAGCCTGCCCCCAATCTCTAGCAGGAGAAGCATGAGGCACACAGCAAAGTTTTATTGCTGATCCAATCCCTGTTCAGATTCAGTGTGCATGAAAGCTCCTAAAGTTGCCTACCATCAATAATGAGGTCTCATTTACACAAATTACTCTGAACGCTGATTAGGTATTATCTAACAGCAAGGGCCACCTCGATCAATCATCATCAGCCCGTGGAGCGTCAATGGACATCGAAAGGTTAACCCAGATCTTGGAGGCCCTGGCAGTGTCAGCAGAATCAGAGTGGGAGGCCTCTATGCTGTCGATAGAGCAGCCAGACAATTAGGTAATGATTAAAATAGCGGCACCTGGGACTCAATAAGAAAATGAGCCATCCCGGCATAATTTGAGAATGATTTGTTTACCAATCTATATAGCTGTAGAAGAAAGTCACTGAAGTGCAATGTATTAAATGTATTGGGTCCTTTCTCTGCCACTACAAACTTTCTTAAGTAGTCTATAGCATACCATGCAGTCTGACATTCATAATAAGGTATAACTAGAGCCTGGAGGGAAAAGGTGGACCGTTAGCATGTAATATAATTTAGTGTATGCTTACCACCCAAGTATTGGAGGTGTAAACCTGTGTGGTAGTTGCCATACAAATATCAGCAAAACTTAGCCATCTATCCATCCATTTTCAAGCTGCTTTCCAGGTCATGGTCACAGTGGTAACAGGGTTAAGCCCAGATGTCCTTCTCCCCAGCAACTTCCTCCAGCTCCTCCTGGGGGATCCCCAGACTGGGATATTCTGGGAAATGTAGTCCCTCCATGTCCTGGGTCTGTCTCAGGGTCTTCTCCCTGTTGGTCATGCCCAGTACACCTACAAAGGGAGACACACAGGCGGGCATCCTTACCAGGTGTCCGAACCTCAGCTGGTACCTCTTAATGTGAAGGAGCAGTGGCAAAACTCCAAGGTCCTCCTGGATTGCCGAGCTTTTCACCCTGTCATGGACAGTAATGCCAGCCACCCTGCAGAGAAACCTCATTTCTGCCGCTTGTGTCTGCAATTTCATGCTTTCAGTCACAACCCGAAGCTCATGACCATAGGTGAGGGTCAGATGAAGATCGACCGGTAAATCGAGAGCTTGCTGGCTCAGCTCTCTCCTCACCACCATGGTCCGTTACAATGCCAGCACTACTACAGCTGTTGCTCCTAAATGGCAGTCAATCCTCTGATCCCTTTTATCCTCACTCATGAATAAGACCCCGAGACACTTTGAACTCCTCCACTTGGGGCAATGGCTCACCCAGTCACCTAAATGAGACAGGACACCTTTTTTGGGGGGAGAATTATAGCCCCAGTCTTGAAGTTGCTGACCCTCATGCTGACTGCATCACACTCAAACCATTCCAGTGCCCATCAGAGATCACCATCTAATGATCCAAAAAAGGACAACATCATCTGCAAACAGAGATGCCACCCTAACGGCACCAAATAAGACACTCTTAAGACCCAGTTTGGGCCTTGATATCCTGATCATGAATATCACAAACAGGAGAAGGGACAAGGTGCGTTCTTGTCGGAGTTCGATACCCACCTCGAACAAGCTTGGCTTGATGCAAAAACACAGACAGCTCTCACTTTTGGCAACTTAGCCCCCAGTAATGCTAAATGGTTTTGTGGCCAACATAGATATTACAGGGCAGTGATATACAGTACATTTGCATTTTAAGACATTGGGCTCTTTTCAGGAAATTTCATGAGACCAGGCCGTGCAATTCCTTGGTCGACGATAGAGGTCGATAAAAGTTGTAGATTTCTTAATACCCCTTTAAATTCATTATGTGCTATACTGTGTTGTACGCAGCCTATGCTACTGTAGGTTTGATACAGTGTAATGTCTTTTTCTTGTGTTCAGTACTAAAGCACTAAATATGACTATTGGTTAAGTGAAACTGATTCTTCAACATATGGTAAACACATGTAGGTTGTCATGGCAGTGATAATCAAGTTCAAGAAGATATGCAGCTATAGGATGAAAATAAATGAGAAAGTTAATGAAAGGCTCCTTCTTGTCCAAACTTTTGACTGGTAGTGCAATTTTTTTCATATTCCAGGTCTTTTAAAAGTTAAAAATTGCACAAAAAAGCTCTGTAGATCTATGGTAAAAAAAAAAAAAAAATCCTCAGTCCAAGTACACACATGCGTACACACTTCCTGTGATATTTATTGTAAAGGATAATATTAAGCTGCAGAATGATACCATCAGCACACACCAACCAAAATCTCCAAATTCAGTGAAAAGAAATGAAAGTGTGGAAAATGTATGTGATTTTGAGAGCGTATAGGAATGCCGCACATAGACCTACTGTATGCCCATATGCCGCCATGTAGGGTGGCATATGGGCCTATATACTGTGTCGACACCCATACAGCATCAATAATCACATTATTCCCAGCCACTGTTAGTGCATTTCTGTCTGCCACCCACATCCATACCACTTCTGTCTCCGTGTGCCGTTGAATAACTTCTTAAAGTAGTTTATGATGATCTGTTGTCGATATAGTTGTTATACCCATTGTCTTAAGTCTTATATTTTTTCCTTTTGTGTGTGTGAATGTGTGTTAATGGGTATATGATTGCCTGAGAGAAAAGTGGGGGTGATAAAAGGAGTGTGTGTGTGTCTATCTCTGTGTGTTTGTGCACATAGTCTCCTGTTTTTTGTAGGACATGGCTGCTTCGTTAACAGCTGCCTCAGGATCCTAGCCTGTGCTTTAGTGGGAGAAACCATTTTTTGTCAGCCGTGAGCTGACCCACACATGACCCACACATATATATACACACATATATATATATATATATATATATATATATATATATATATATATATATATATATATATATATATATATATACGATGCTGGTGTCATCCCCCTCCCACCCATGTGTGGGTCAGCTAGGAACAAAAAGCAGAATCAACTCCTGTATTTATTGTTGTAAATCCTCATGCAGTGCAGAACTGGCAAAATTCTCAAACATGTTTTAAGTTGTCTAAAAAAAAAAAAGACTGTATGTTTAAATATTGCAAGTGATAATGGTAGATGATGAGCAATAATTAAAAAATTCTGTAATCTGAATGAATAAAGATGTCAAAAAAAAAAGAAAGGCTCCTTTTCTCTGAGAACATGAATATGGCAACAGAATAATTCAGAACAGTAGCTTGGAGATAAATAGTATGGACAGCTGCTTGTTTTCCAGGAATATGTAATAAAAACTGTCAGTTACATTTTTGACTGTAAATTAACATTCCAAGCACCCACGCATATTCTGACACTGAATTGGGCCATATATAGACCACAGACAGAATTCCTGCTCATACACAGGATTCAGAGCATCCTCCTCTCAGGCCATTTAGAGCAGACTCTTGCACTTTGGCTGAGCGGCAGATGCAGCATAGCATTCAAAAGTTTGCAGCCAAACAATGTCAGTCTAGCTGGCTAAACTCTACAGCAAGTTATCTGCCACTCCACTGAAAATAGCACCCTCAAGGCACAACTGAAAGCATGGTAGGCATAACTCTGTGTGATGGGCTGGAGGACTGAATGACATCCAGGGGGCCGACATCACATATCAGTGAGGGACGTGCTTCATTAACACTCTTCATTCCTGACATTTGCTCCAACAATTCAATCTTCTTCATGTAAAATAAAAAAAGAAAGTAGGGTAATAGATGGTGTACCACTTTTTACTTATGCTATAATTCCCTCTGTTTTTGAAAAATAATACTTTTACCAAAAGTTATTTTTGTATTGAGACTACAATGGTGTGAAAGGACTCACTGGCTATGTCAACTGCTGCAGCTTTCTGATTTGAATAAGGAAATTAAATCCCATATCTTTTCTCTCTTTGGTCCCCATTGTTTGACTATTACTAACTGTGGGACATAGACATTTGACCTGTAATTTTAGAAATTATTTGCACTGCATTGCCAATGAACGCATGGCAAATGCGAGTAAATTGTCGAGAGAATGGGTGTGCCTTGATCATCACTGAATATACTGCATGCACTCTTCATATTATTCACTGCTTAACTTGCTTCAAAAAAATAATAAGTAAACAATACAGACCACCATGCACTGTGGGAAGGGTATACAGATATTTCGACAGTTACAGTACATACTCTACCTTCACCTTCAAATATTCATTTTTTTTTTTTTTTTTCAAATATTCTTGTTATCACTGGATATATTGCAATGAATGATTTGATATTATCTGGACAAGTAGGATCTGCCACTAGGAGCATCAGTGACACAAAGCCAAAATCCAATACCAGATTACATACTTCTTATTCTGCACCCTTTGCAAGCCACTTCAAGCCAAATATTTGCTCTTTGGAAAACCTTGTTACCCAAATCAGCTGGTGGCCCTCAGTATACATCCATCCCATAAGGACTGAGTGTCAGAGCATGCTGTGTGTATCCACTAATACAAATGAACTTCTTCGGATAGGTCCGGCACTTATAGCAGTGAACAAACAGTGTAGCCTCTTTATGTAATGGGTAGCAGTGGGGCACAGCAAAGAAATGATGAGACATGAAGGGCCATTGCCTCCGGATAGAGGCGAGTGCTATCGGGCCACTAGGATTAACACATGTCCCCCACAGCCAAGTCACGTGCAGCTCCCGCTCTCCGCCAAACAAGTAGGGTTACAAGTGTTATTACTCTCACCTTTCAGAGGGGGTTTTGGATAGAGAGATCATTAAATTAACCGCAGGGCACTGCATTTGTGGCCAGAAGTACATAAGCCACTCGAGGGTGGTGGCCTACACTCTGTGTTTCTTGAGATGCACCTATAGCTGTCCTCAGAGAGCGAGCATGGCACTGAGGTCGCTCTGGGTCCGTACCCGCGTTAGCCTTTTGGTCATTATGTGCTTAACACGGTAGTTCTTCATTATTGTGGCTGTTTTTCACTGAATTGGTCCAGATGAATATTATTTTTCAGTGACCCAGTTCAATATCTGGTGCGTCACGTCATCATTTGATTTGACTGGGAGCTCTTTTCTTTTAGAGGATGGTGAAAGGTAACGAACAAGTGCCTCAAAAGATTTTTTCTGCCATCAGTGTATAGCCTTTCAAAGAGGAGGTGATTGACAACATCCACTCAGTGCAACTGTGCGGTGTATTATCATAGTTGTCCATCCTGTCTAACTGGAGAGGATGTCCCTGTCTTCACACGATGCTTTTCATGAAGTGGTTCTGCCCGATCATTGTCAATAAATAAATCTGATAATTGTCAGTGCAGACAGCTGTTTGTGACAGCTTTGTTGTCTTGACTCACTGCATCCTGTCACTCTCACAGAGGGAGAAGTGAGTTTTATATACTCTGACTGCCATCCGGGGAGTGGAGACATTTGCACATGAATCAATTGTCAGCATCACTGTACTCTGACAACTCAGTGACAGCTCAAATACACTGAGAATGTTGTTGTGCACTTTTTTCTAGGTGGCATCCAAAGTTTGTGCAGATATTTTTCCCAATGATGTGATTCAAGGAATCTGGAATATCAAGGTTATATCTATCATTATGAAAACAGAAGTGCAGAAATCTTCAGAATTATGGACTCGAGCAGAACAGGAAAGTAGATGAAACATATTTTTTTTCAAAATATCTCCTCTTTCAACAGCTACTTGAAAGTGAGCCTCTCCGATTATGATTGTGGCTCTTGTTGCTCAAGATAACTGCTTGACATTTGCTAAATCAGTCAGTGTCAGTCTTGCATACTCAATTTCCCTGCACTTGAAAGCTCTCTCCAACTTTGGCATTTTGCAATGTTCTGTCACTCAAACAGAATTTGCTGTGGGTATCGATAAAAAAAAAAATGTGACAGCATAGAAAACATAACGCTTGTCTTTATTACAGAAATAACTCACAGTGCCTTCCATCCATGCATTTGGACTGACAATGATAGGTGCAGTAGAAGGAATGTGTTACAGCAACATATAGTATTTCAGATTCACCTTGCAATACAGTATGCTTTTTGACGGGTGATATCATGTACTGTAAACCTTCCACTTTAACCTGGTTTCGAGTAAGACTAAGCAAGTCCTCAGTTAAATTGCACTTAGGTTTTCTTTAGCTGACACACCCATCCAGAGTGACTTATAATGAGTGAGTAGGTAGGGGTTTAGGATACTTCTCTAGGACAGAAGGCTGGTGACGGACATGTTATACGCTACAGGGATCGAACCTGTGAATGTTGTATTACAGGACAGACTCTCTAGCCACTGGGTCCCCTGTTTATGTGGGTTATTGTGCCTAAGAGCTTGCCTGGGTGCCAGAAATAGCATTAGAGAATTATTTTTAGTCTGGTTAGGAACATACATTATAACACTGTTGGCCTAGGTGTCACAGTCCATGGGCTAATAAGTGTTAGGAAAATTAAGATGACCTGCTGTCAACAGCAAGCCACTTACCCTGGTAGGCAGTGGCACATTGATCCGCAGTGGTAAGAGGAACCCTCTCCAGTTACATTTCATCCTGGACATCTCTTAAACGTTTTGCCAGTGTCAGTGCACTTTGAGTGCTCCCGGTGAAAAGATAATCACAGCGATCAGTGTTCTTTAAGGCTTGACCAGCCACAATAATCTGTTCACATCAACGATTGTGCACTCACTTGTGCCTAATGGCTCTTAAGTTCCCTTGCCCTACAGCCCCCTTGCACCCTCTGACTCACAGCCTGCGAGCGCCAGGGCTGATCAATTAAAACGACTTGAACATTTACAGCCCCGTCAATAAGCAGTCCCCTATGGCTCAGCAGTACCTGTTGAAGTGTCTGGATTTGGCTCATGTGCAGAGTCACTTGTTTCCGATCAATGCACCTCAATGTCATAAACAAAGCTAATTCACAGCAAGGCCATAAACAAAGCAAATTTGTAGTCAGGGATCAATTAAGGTAGATGAGAGCTAAATGTTGATTTACTTTAGCTGTCTCTATATCTTTGTGGGAAGTAATACATGGATATTCTCTGAATAATTTAAACACCTCAATCAACAATAAATCATTGTTTTTGAAGTAGGATTTACAGCAATTTAACTGTTATTGGAAAACATGGTACTTTATCTTAAATATAGACCATAATGCAGATAGCAAACAAGCAGTTTAAAGTAAACTGCTCTGCATAGTTTCAACAATCTCTAGGATGATCATTACAATGCAGCGCACTATAAGTATAGCCCAACACGTAGCAGACCATGTGTTAAGGCTGTCACACTAAACACTGCACATGCTCACTGTACACAGAGGCTACTATATTTAATTCCCACAGAGCTTCCTAAGTCGATGCTGTGATCCTTCATCCATCTATACCTTTCTGTAGAAACTTGTCCTATATTATAAAAGAAAATGTGTAAAAACGGTGTAAAACTGGGAATATAAAACAATCTTTATCTGTCCTTGGGATATATGGGATATATGGGATATATTGTATAGAAAGATTCAACTGACTGATATGAATACTGTATAAATATGCAAACAGTTGCATTAGAGTGGAAAAAAAAAAGATACATTGCATTTGCATGAGAAGCGCAAGCGGTATTCACCTCACTGTTGTTAGAGATGAGATTGAAGTTGATGCTATAAATGGGCCGAGCAGCTCCCTTAAGGGAGCCTCGGTTGACATGTGTTACTAAATCTTATGGAGATGCCATCTGCCTCTGTGTTAACTGTTGGGAATGCTGACCTCTGCAGACACCGAAGTCATTCAGAACTGATCAGATCTTGAGAGGCAAACTCACAGACTGCAGGTTCTAGACAGCTTGATAGTTCCTTGATTTTTACTATTCAGACATCTTAATTTTCCAGTTGAGACTCATACATAACGTACCACTGGCAGGGTGAGTGTATGTGTGTGTGTGTGTGTGTGTGTGTGTGTGTGTGTGTGTGTGTGCGTGCGTCGTCTACAGAAGAGGGCAGAATCTGGGTCATTGCCCTTAACCTAGGCCATAGGACACCGCTTTTGTCTATTTGGAAAAATTGTGAGTTTATACAATTAACAAGAAACATGGATGCAATTGCCAATTTCCTCGTATTGCATGTACATTTTATATCTGTTTATTTTGTTCAGCAGTCCAAAGCGATACTGTTGGACTGAGCATGGTGATCAGGTCCAGCCTGTGTAACTGACACTACGGCGTTGGTTGTGGGTGGATACACTCGCCTGGAGCGTGGGGTCACGACATTGACATACCAGGCTCTCTGTCCTCAGAAGTGAGTGACAGGAGGAGGCAGCTCGCTGATGCCTTTCACGTGGGAATCACAGCTTGCAGCGATATTAAAACAAAAACGTCTGCAAGACTTTGTGGGAAAATTCAATTGTGAGTTTTTTGGTCCCTTAATGTTTCTCTTAAAGTAAACTGCTGTCCAAAGTTTATTAGTTCAGATAACATTTTTGTCCAAAGAAAAAGAACAGCTGTGTTTTCAGTCCTGCCCACAAGGTCACTCAATAAACTAAAAATAACTTATTCTAAAATGTTCTTGTCATGGCAATTGTAGAATCAGATACATAGCCAGTGATTATTCATGTATTGTTAATTGTTTTGGGTTTTTTTTTATCAAATCAGTCTTTGCTATCACCACTAAATCACTATTTAACTGATTGAGCTAATTAATTGAGTTGATGCTTAATTCACACTGACTTGCGGATAAGACAGAAACAGCATATTATTGGTGACATTTGGCAAAAACAGAAAGCTTCAAAGCACCTTCTTCTTTGCAGTGTTTGACAGTGAAAGCGTCAGTGGTGTCAAAGTATGTGCTTTGCTGTCTTGAACCATTGTGCAGCGCTAATCAGTTTGTGAGCATTTGGAAGTTCTCCTGACTACTGAGCCATACAATCTGCACACCTCAAAGACACCTTTCCTATGGAACAGTGGGGGGCTGCTCGCTTTACAGTTTGTAAGTTCTTCACTGAGTCTTGTGTAGAAGTTTGCGGGCTTATTACTCAAGGGGGGTCTTCAGTGTTTTCCTAGCATGTCCCATGGGTGTCTTTTTCAGCTGTAATGAGGCCTCCTGGACCAGAAAGCTCTCTTTAAAACAGGGAGTAATGAGTCCTTGTTGGCAGAGAGAATGGGGATTTGCACTACTCAGTGGAAAGGGAAGGTCGCCGAGAGGAGTTTTATTTTGGGAAACTGTCTTGTTTCTGAACCAAACAAAGCTTAAAGGGAAACACTACAAAGTGCTAGTCCAGGAATTGGCTATTGTGGTCTAAAGGAAATTCAACACCTTCCAACATGGATTTGACAGCTCATGTCCCACCCTCACCCTGATGGCAGGAATTATTATAGTTGGCAATATCATTTCCCAATATAATTTTTATATACCGCTATACTTTGTTTAGATGCATGTATTACATTGGATGTTTTAGATATGTTGAAGTGAGTAGACTAATCAAAGCCTTGGGCAAATGTTGCATACTGGTGTAACTTCAATCAAACAGGAACCAGAAGAGAACAGTTCATTCACATGTCAAAACTGGTTACATCTCCGCTGAGCTTTTTCAAGGTCAGAAATGAGATAAGCTTTTCCAATGAGAATGTACGCGGTTGCATTTAAAGCTTGACGGAATGCCTTAACAGTGGATAATTCATACAGTAAGCTTTAGATAAATACCGGATAATGCCGCTTACTTTTCTTTTTCCCTAACAATGTAATTTTACCGGAGTGGAGTCCCGCTGTTTCTTTTGATTATCTGGCCTGGTCACATAATCAAAGAACCTTTGCAAAGGTTCAAAACATTTATGTTTAGAACTGTCATGGGTAAATTTTAAACTCTTTCAATAATCCATGTTAACTTTAACCTCAAAATGGGTTCTCGCCCTACACTGACCCGGACTAGGGGAGATTGAGTCTAGCACCTGCTAACCTGGGGTTGGGCGGAGAGGCCAGGCAGCGTGCGGCTGCCTCACGTCATCTCTCTGCACCAGTAATAGCAGTCACACAGCCTGCCACCATGACACATCCAAGCATAATTGGCCCTGACAAGAGGGCAAATCATCAACACAGGCCTGATAAGCATTACAGCCAGATGACAGCGTACAGAAGTGTATTAGCAACACTGTGACATATCACATTACCTCTGTGAATATAATAAAGGAGATACTAAACACTGTGGCAGCTTCAATAACTGGCCATTTCTTCTTTCTTCTGCCAGGCCATTATACCCCATTTACTACAGCTGATAAGTTACACCCAACTGTCACCCTGAACATAAACACATACATGCAGCCGATAGGTATTAACCATTTGGTGCTAGATAAGCAATTAATTAATGTCATGGTTTGAGCCATTAGTGTCGTAACAAGCTTCCCTTTGTCTTAGGTTAGGTTAAAACCTATGTTATAATGAGATGATGCTATGCACAGGTCGTCACTGAAATGACCAGGAAATCATTGCTCAGAGGGAATGTCATGCAATCCGTTTTCACTTTGCACGGCTGACACTTCAGTCACACATTGAGCTACGTATTTTGATCATATATGTAATCTATGAGAAAACATGACTCTCAAATTGGCAACTTCACAGTCATATGAAATGTACAATCCACATGGTATAGAAAACTTTTCGCTACACAACTGAAGTAAGTCTTCACCCTCTGTGTTACTCATGTTCTCTGACTACCTCTGAACTTACTCACTCTGATTGGAGCCTTTATGACAGACTTGGGAGGTTGATTTCTGACATGCAGACAGTGGAAAATCCATTTCCCTTAATTGTTTTACCACTTGTATTAAAGGCAGCGCCATGTGTAACTAGAGCCTTCAGATACTGGGACAGGTCTTGAACCTGATAACTTGTACATGTTTTATAGCTGTTACATTATAAATTATTTCCACAGACTGAGGCCTTGAGGGATCATATTCTCTCAGCTTCAGTTACTGGTAACATCTTTTAATGATATTAACAAATTTGCAGCTCTAGTGTTTCAGCTTTATCTGGGAAATCTTAAACGGCTCCATGGTAAATACTTGGTTATGATATTATCAGGCACAGCCCATTGTGTGCTGGGTGGATCATATGGCTATTAAAAGTGGGCCAGCAGTGGTAATAACTAAGCTCATAAAGGCCTGTGTTGCTGCCTAACAGCCTGCCTGCATTTCCTGTTGTAACAGTGAGATATTGGCTGGAAAAGCAGGAAAGAACAGCCATTTTAATGGTTGCAAAAGCAGCTTTTTACGGTTTATTTTTCATGGCTCTATGGTGCTTTGTTAAACCTCTCATTAACCTCATTTTTAACTTCCTCTGCCACATTTGATACAGTATTGTATTTCTGCTCAACTTCAATGGTGCCATCGCTAATGAGGCCCTCAGAAAAGTGTATGCCCACATAAATGTGTTTTAGGGTTCACACTCTTCCTCCAGCCTTTTGTAATGTTCAATTAGCCTCACACTGTTTGTATAGATTTCTTTGGCAAATTGAGCCCTTTCATTATTGGCTGTACATTTACCTTGCCACTTCTTCTCATTAGTTCCATATGGGCCATAATGTTTCCACAGCAGTTGCCAATAAATTTAGGTGTGACTATCAGAGGATAAACACTGCTCCGTAATATGGAATTCATTCATATAATTTTAAATCATGCTGTTAAACGTGTGTGATCTACTTTAATAGAACAGTAAGGTCCAAGCATTGCCCTTATCAAAATATTACTAGAATAGGCTCTTTTTTTTTTTTTTCATAGAAATGAGGAAGCACATACTAATGATCTGCAAATTAGTCACATATGGTAATAGTTAACAGATTTAATTATTTTAACATTTAATTTTGATATTATATATATATTAAATTTACGTTTATAGGACATGTAATTTAGAAAAATAGAAAAGAGGTATAATCCTTATCTCTTTATATATCTGATACTAATGAAAATGTACATGGAATAATGAGCTGCCAGATATCATTCTAAGGAGCCATGCAGACTTGTCCTACCTCTGTGGCCACACAAGACATGACACCTTTTAATCTCAGCACGGAACTATGCCAAAGCCCATTTTATCCCAAAGACAGGGAAAGGGATTTGCCTCCACTAATGGAGTTCAAAGATTGCAGCATGTCAGATAAGGAGTCATGGGAAGTGAGTGACAGCGCTGGGTATGAAGTGAGGAAGGGTATATGCGTATTGCTATGTGAGTACTTGCGTGTTGTTTAAAGGGGATTTGCTCCGTCACTCATCAGCCATTGTCACTATTTTTTTTGCCACAATTCTGACTTTTAATAGACTAAACAGCGAAGATGGGGAAATGTTGCTAAAAAAAAAAAAAAAGCCCCTCACAATCAGACTTAGAGGGGCACAAGCAGCATCAGTCCAGACAGCTATTTATCGGAGATGACAGTTTGCAAATATCTCAATCTGGGGAAAGGCACTTGGGGTGACACTGAGGAGTGCCGTGAAATTGGAGGAGTCAGCAGCCAGCATTTATTTCATCAGGCTTTTTCCAATGAGGTACAATCGCCTGACAGCATGAGATTATTGGCGGATATGTCATAGCGCCACCCCTCTCACACCCGTTCTGCATAGATCTGTATAGCCTAATGAAAATTTACTCCAAAGAGACAAAACAATGATAGGGAAATAAGCTAATAGCAAACTTTAGGGGAGAATGCAGAATGCAAGTGTGAAGGATGCTGTGGTTTTATTGCAATCATTATGTCCCAAGACCTCAAGACCAAGAAATCTCCATGTTCTCTATACATACCAAACTATGACCATCATGTTGACTGCTGAGTGGCTACTGTATTATGCTCAGCACATGCTCATGTTCACCCAGAAAACCCCACCAACCCCACCCCCACCCTCCTCTGTAGGGTGTACAGATCAGTCCTAGTTTTTGGATCAAAGCTGTGTCACAGCCAATGACTTCCATGAGGCTCTGGATTAGAGAGGAAGGGAAACCAGTCTGCCAGCAGGTATGTGCAGCTGAGCAATACAGCTGTACAAACAATATTAAGCAAACAGGGGAAATATTTTCAAAAGGAAGCCAGTAATTCACCAAAAAATCAAGGGGAAGGTGGGGAGAAAGACAACGACTGAATTGCTTGCAACTGAACCTCCACCCTGTGACCCACATCATTTCCAACATGCTTCTCCTGGTTTAAACACAGCCATTTGGTGCTTTGGACTGTACTCATGTGACGCTCTCAAACATAAATATGAACTAAAAAGCCACCTTTAAAATGTAATTATGTTAAGTGCAGGCATATGTTGAATCACAGGCCTATTCCTTGTGATTGTCATTTCGGTCAACTCTGACCCCCGGATGTGGTCTGGAACCAACTGATTTCAACAGCAACATCTGCATTTTTTTTTCACTTCTAAAATGCTTACATTCCTCGTAAGCTCGTATTTCTGGCCACTTGCACAAGTCAAGACCTTTCTCGCTACTTTTAGTTTCAACTGGTATTATGTTGGCCTGGCTTTTATTGAGCATGACAGTGCGTCCAAGGCAAGCATTTAGACATCTGATGTCATGGTTGGGTGTAGCGTTCAGGGTAGAAGACCTTTGGCTGTGACCACAAAAGGTATGGATATCTCCACAAAAAGCAACTTTTAAGATCTAGCTTTACTCACTGTACACTCTACGCCTTTGAATCAAATCTGGCCCATTCCCTCATAGAATGTATTCTCACGGTTTTGATATTCCAGGTCTTCTGATCTTTACCTATAATATTACAGCACATACTCAGTTTAACTATTTGGCTTTCCACATCAGGAATGCAAAAGTGACCAATCATATGCTCCGAACTTGGGTCAGGGGTTATAGCTCATAAATAGATTTTAATATAGCTTAAAAAAAGAGGAGAGCTACATGACAAACAGTTCATGTTTTACAGTAATTTTGTACTGAAATCAAATTTTTAACCTGCATTATGTATTTTGATGATGGGAGATGACAGCAAATTGGCTATCATAGAAGTCTGGAAAATGAATTATCTTACCAAGGTAAATTTCCCACTACACTGCATCAGTCACAGTCACTAGCGCTTTCTCAGTGCTGGGGTGGAGGGGTGGGGTGGGACATAATGCATGATTGGAGTGAGTGAAAACACTCCACTTGTTAACACCAAAGTGCTGTGGTACCACAGTGTTGTTGTAACTAAAAGAAGTTAGAAAGTCACTGAGCTACTTCCTGGCTAGTGTTGGCTCATGCCTGTGTGACTACTCTCTGGTGTACGAACACACACTGTATTTCCCTTATGCAAGGCTCTTAGCGCTCTGCTTGGCCCAAAGAGTGCATACTGTAAGCACTGTGCATTGCAAGAAGCGTTACACACGAACAAACAAACAAATTAACAAACTAATGAACAATGAACGAACAAGCACTCAGAGCCTGGCTAGAGGTGCTCTCAAGCGCCGAATAATTTCCATACCATCATACTCTCCTTACAGATTGTATGATTGACGAGATCCATGGATCAAACAAACTAAAATCTCTTATCTGCTGCTATAGAATCAGTTAATGCCAGCCTATCTCCTAAAAAAGCACACGTAAATGTTTCCAACGACGTCTTTCACGGTGGGCAAGTGGCTCCCAGGTTTGATGTTGAGATTGACTGGTGTACAGTGAGAGCTTGCATATAAATGGTTTCTATTTAAACGTTAATGAGAAGCTGAGTTGAAAGCGAATAAATTTGCTGAGATTTTGCTATCTCATGTGATCACACAATTTTGGGTTAAATTGGAATCATTTTGTAATCCATTTATGCTCAGAGTTGCTAGCTTTATGCCACAGTGTGGTTAAAACCCATAGTGACAATATAACTAGTGAAAGTGTTGAGGCAATGCACAAATAATAGATGCATACCAATCAAAACATGGTTTTGAGCATGATGCATTTACCGTATGAAATTAAAAGTAAGCCTTCAATTTCAATCTGTTCATGCCAGATACTCAGTTGAAAGTGAGGTCGCACATGTAGCGCTGCACAGGTATTCCAGACACTAAGAGAGAAAGGCTGATGTAAAACATACCATTTATGAGGGGATGTTTGTGTGGTGATACCTTTTAATTGCTTCAGACAAATTTGTTTTGAGACAAGCGTCAAATTCAGAACATTAAAGTGGATTTCAGCGGATGAGCACGTAAAAGGCGTGTCCTCGGGGAGCTCTGTGATGTGCTGGTAATGAGTGGAGGTAATGAAAGACTTCACACAGACAGATGTATCCATTTAAAATAGTAATAACTACAGTTAAGATGGCAAAGAGCAAATTACACACAACTTTCATTAAAGCACATGTTTATCCAGACTCTGCAGGGACCTGTCATTTTTACTCAGTCCCTGGGAAGTTAAGGGAGCTCCCGACGACTATCATTGCCCCTCAAACAAGGTCAGAATAGTGATAGAGTCGGGATAACATGTGCTACAGGGTACAGTACCGCTGAGACCAGGCTGGGCTCACTGTGTTACGCACAATATCCACTATGGCAGTGATTCTCAACCTTTTTAATATCAAGGACCCTAATTTAGTACACATTTGGGCCATGGACCCCCATTTGATGAGGTTTTGTCTGTCAGACTCAAATCTGAGAATATTTTTATTGTTAGATATGATTTTGTCCAGAATGCCATGACTATGTGTGTTGTAGGTAGAGAGATAACAGTGAAACTATGATCAAAATAGTCAGTCTTCTACATTCTCTAATTGTGTTAACTTCTTGTAAATTAAATAATGGTGAAGTTCAATAATTCATCAATTTGGGACCCCTGGGAAGCCCCGCAAGGACCCTTGATGGTCCCCGGACCCCACGTTGAGAATCACTGCACTATGGTATACGATAAATGTGAATCAATTGAAATTAGTTAAGCTAAGCTTCTACTCTGAAATGCTTACTCTAATATGAACATGATGGGCCATGACTGTATCTTTGTAGGTCTCTGTGCATGATTTAGCACCAATATAAAATAGAGTCATCATCAAGAAGGATCAGTTTGAACTAGTATATACATCATTTCTTATAGGTCTGTTTAATTGCAACATGGGCAAAATACTGTATAAAGATGTCACTATAGAAGATGATAGACAAAAGATATCCATCATGGAAAGTGAACTTGAGTCCCAACTGGTCATTTGCCGTTCTGTCTGCATGCAGAGCATGTGTGACCTAGAGAGGGTGTGTGTCCATCCATATGGATGGTGCGTCTGGTGGCTGACAAGGTAAATGACACTTTATAGAGCTGCGTCCCTCATCAGGCCGGTTGTGTGTGATGGTGTGTAGGTTAGGCCCAAACTCTTCACCTCTTGTCTGTTGTTTCAGGTACAGACTGCCAGTGAATCACTAAAGGTCAATAGACTCAAATGACAGAGCCGAACAGTTCTTCATTCTGCTCTGATGGAGAGTGGAGAGCAGGTTAAAGACAAGACTGTTGTTCGACAGCACCGCTCCTTACCTGAGCAATCATTTGTGCCATGTAATTCCCCTGGCACTGTATCACAGAGATGCTTCCCAGACAGCTGGGTAGCTCTCAGGGCCTTTGTTGTGGAGTCACATGAAGTGATGGATGGTGCAGTATTGAATGAAGATGAACCTCTTCCTGTGTGTGAGAAGGTGTCTATGTGTGTTTGTGCACTCAGCAGTGCTGCCTCTTCCTTGTCTTCTCCTGGAGGGTCCAGCCATTTATCCTGATTTAGTCTGGAGTGGTAACATCAGTACTTCCCCTTTGTGCCGGACAGAGACTGATACTCAGTCCCTTAAAGCCCCGGTGGCTTTCGCCACAAATCTGTGGTGTAAAACTCTGAAGAATGGTGTTTGCGTGAAACTTTGAAAAATGGTGTCTTGTGTGTGTATGTGTGTGTGTGTTGTGTAAGAGAGAGAGACAGAGAGACAGAGAGGAAGAAGGAGGGAGAGAGAGAGAAACTCTGTGAGTATATGAGCGTCTTTGTTTGTGAAAACTGTTGCCTCTCACAGTCAGCATGCACAGAGAAAATCTGTGCCAAAGCAGAGCTTCCCACGCAGCTAATGGTTGGGATGTGGAAATGAGTGGCTGGCTGGGGCAGTGGAGGCAGGGGATGTGTTAATTGAAAGTTAGGATCACTTTGTGGCCATTACAAGGAAACCTGAGATGTGTTAACGCAACAGAGTTAGGCAGCACCTGCTGTCGCTGGCTAATTGTGTTGGGTTTGGTCATGTCTGTCAGGAGCGAGCTCCCATCACACTCTGCCTCCAGTTACAGCTGTATTATTGCCAGAGTTGACATTACAGCAGCAGCCACAGGGGAGTTGGAGCCAACCTGCGACCTCACTGCCATGGCTCAGACTGATGGATCCTCAAAAGCCAATATAAATCTCAGTCACGTCATTATTTTGCCATTTGGAGATTTTCTTTTATTCTTAATGCGTTTTTTTTTTAATCTTTATTAGATATTTCCATGTATATTAGGTACTTATATATACATACTATTCAGATATAAATTTTTCTGCACATTCATGCTGTACATTAGTGGTTTTCCTCATAAAATGTTGTATTGACTGACTGAATGAGGCTGTGGCAGGAGAAGAAAAAAGAGAGCTGTGTGTTTCACATTCATCCTCACTTACATATGCATCAGTCACAAACCAGGGTGCTGTGCAGATGACTCGCTGAGGAGGCATACTGTGCTTTTGAGGACCTGCTAGGGGCAGCAATGTATAATCTGATTTAGACTAGAGCAACCTCCTATTTATTTTTAATTGTCCCACTTTAGCATTTAAGAGCTATTGATCCCCGGAAAAGCATTAAGTGACAGAATCACTATTACTGTTAGTGCTCCCTGCTTGGGGAAGGCACATCAAAGGACATTTTAATGTCACTGACTTTCTGAGGGAATTTGAAGCCCGGTTTTGAACAGGCCAGCCTATGAATGGAAAGGACACACAATAGACAAATGCAGAAACAAAGTGAGGGCAATTTGCAGCTAATCAAAATATAGCTGGGAATTGATTTTCTAAGGGAATGTTTATAGTGCATGGATTTCATAAAACAGCAACATTTAAAAGTCAAATGTTGGGTTCTTGGTTAATTCTGTATGTTGTGTGTGGCCATACATTGTTATTCATAGAGAGAGAAAGAGATAGATAGATAGATAGATAGATAGATAGAGAGAGACAGAGAGAGACGAGAGAAAGAAAGAGAGAGAGTAAAGAGAGAGCGATTGATTAGGCAATATGCGGTGAAACATTGTACCTATAATGTTGCCTATTTTCTTTGTCCTTTTATTAATATTCAAACCCTTAGTCCTTTATTTGTCCACTATTTGTCCACCACAGATATCACACCTTTAATCTGCCCAGGACTCTTTGTTGAACAGTCGCCTTGCATCGACTCCACTCACAAAATACGTCCCTTTCAAGTGAGACCTCCCCCCTTCTTCTGCCACCATCCCCAGATGTTTTGATTAGCAGCGACTCGTATGCTGGTCAGATCCCGGGATTAATGATGGATAATTTGCCTAAGGTTGGCACGGCGCACCGCCACGCTGCCAGCCTTTGGATGCCATATGGGCAGAAGCAGCTGTTTTCATTACTCTCCCTTGCCCAGATGTGTCAAACAGGATGCCGACTTCAATCCGCAGTCTTGCTGGCACTTGGTGGGGGGTGCTTTCTACTAGCTTGGCAGCTAATTACTTTAATGTAGCCGAGGATGGAGGCCCTGCGTGTTTTTTAAAGGCCTTTTACAAACAGCTGAATGCCAGCTGTCACCTCTGTGCACAATGAGGGAAGATGGATAGGTAGTAGCCGAGTGTCTGATGAGGTTGGCCGTGGGCACGGACCCAGCCCAGACCGGGGGCAGCGCAGCCTCTGCTCAGGAACAATGGGAAGGTCATCCCAAATACACGCTGCCGAGCCACGTGGCCACAGCGCCACACTGACACCTCTCAGTTCACTAAAGTCCGCATTTTCAGATACGACCTTCTCCATGACGCCCGTGTTGCTGTGTTTGCCCTCTCTTCACCCAAAAGCTACTGCGGAGCTTGGTTGAACGAAGTGAAGCTCTGAATGTGGTAATCTGAGCCGTGGAGGTACAGTGCCAAGTCACAGCAAAGACCACACACAGGATAAGCTGGCACAGGAGCAGAGAACGGCAAGTGAAAACAGAAAGGAGGACGCTGCCAGAATGTCAGCTGGGTCTTTACATGAGATTGCACACACCATGGAACATGTGTTCAAATTGTCCCATTTCCTGCTGAGCAGCTCTGTTTTATTGTTCAGTGATAAATCCTCAGATTTGTCACAACTGCCACATTTTTCATTGTTCAGACGTGTACAACACAGACGTCTTTAAACTGTGTATAATGTGCTTTGATGTGATTGACACCAGTCAGATAAAACCTCCCCTTTTTACTGGGACATTGACACATGTCAAACAGCTTGAGTAATACAAATAATAGCTCAGTGAATTCAGTCAATGTCATCAGTGCAGCAGCGCAGGGCATCAATACGTTTTCATTATGTTGAGATGCCATGTCTATATTATCACTTAAACAATGCCCAGCAGCAAGAGTTACACACCAACATCACGGAAGGGTCAACAGCACCTGCCTGCAGCTTTGATATTTTCATCAATAAAACTTCACGTTTCCACGCCTGTATGTCCTTACTACATGTGTAATGATCAACAAGGGGTGGCTATCAGTCAATACAGTGTGATGGTTTCTTCCTTGGGCAGAAGATGATGAAAGAATTGTCTTTGCCTGCAGACATCGTGGTGCTGTAACGTGTGCTGTGACCCAACGCAATGTTTTGTTGCCTCATAGTTCACCAGAGAGACGTTGAATTCAAACATGTGGAATTTGAGACACATTGTTCGGCTTACTGATAGGCCTATGAACATGAGTGATTTAGGATAGCAACTACAGTACAGCAGTGCTTCCTTCCAGCTCGACCCGACGGAGTCACAAGGGTGTTGTTTTGTTGCTGTTGTTTTTGTTAAGTATTGATCTTAATGTTGCGCTTCATGTTCGGCTACCATTGGGAAAAAGATGAGTAAAGAGAGCATTTAGCAAATCAAAAGATCTTCTTTTAAGCAAGGGTACTGCATGCTTTCCTCTCCTATTTTCCTTTCTTTGTAGTTTTGTGTGACATTTTGCTCAAATTACTGACAGCGCCTTAGGGGAGGAGAAGCCGAATATTTAAACGGTCATCATTATATATACAAATGCTGCTCTATTTCCTTGATGTAGTTCATAATTCAAAGTGGTGTTTGTTCATGATGGCTCCTTATACACTTTTCCATGTAGTGAGGATCCCCTTCACAGTACTTCCGTAGTCATGCTCACTTTTGGGCCTTAGCCTCTTCTCCCATAGGAACCCATTATCCTCCTTAACATATGCAAAAGCTCGCTGGATTGTGCATCATACTCACTTAGGGACTTGACACACTTGTATTATGAGGCTCATACTTCTGTGCAGGCTTCTCAGTGCTATTGTAGGGGTGCCTCTCATTTAGAAAGCGCTCCTCACTCTGAGGGCTTTCACAAAGAAAGTCATTATAAGTTTTGAGAGAACATGAAGGGTCATACATCAGAGAGAAGACGCTGTGTCTTGACATGAGTTTGAGTTTGAGCATCTTGAAAATTCTATAGTTTAATGAAAAGACTGGGAGATCGGACATGTCTATTACTTTTAATCAGACATATTAAGTGTTTGTCTATTTTGTTTTATTCAAAGGTATAACAAAATAAATCTTTATGACCTTGAATTCTTTCTTTCTAGTACTAACAGACTTTTTTGTGTTTTTATTCACCAAAAGACCAATGCTTATTTATTTTATTTTTTATTTTTTACGGAAGCACAGTGTTATAAATATTTTTAATTAGATTTGAGGACACACAAAATGTAGCAATTTTTCTCATCATCACTTCTGTTCTAAAAGCATACACTCAATAGAGATGGGGGCCACCTCAGCATCGCTTTGATTTCAGCTATGAAATTTTAATTTGAAAAAAGAAAGGAGGGAACATATTGCGCTCATTCAAATCTAACTTTGTTCCCTCAAACTGGAAGATTGGATTTTCTTAATTAAATTATCCCCCTTGTTCACATACTCAAGGGGGCCATTGGCTCAAGGCAGTGAGAAAAATGTGTCTGGGTTTTTGGATGCACGGCTGGCATAATGCTGGTTTGTGAAGAGAATGAAATGTTTTGTTCTGGTTGGACTCCTTTTTTCCATTCCATTTGGACTCCTTTTTTCTAACTGGCCGTCCCTGCTTTCTTCTGTGCTCCTCTGTGTTGTGCCAGCATCAGCCCTGAGCCTCTCACCGAGAGAACGCTTTGATGTGTCCCCACTGTGCCGCCGCCCCCCTGTGCCCTGATTGGTGGATAGCAGGCGGGGCTGGCGGGGCAGTGTGGGAGTGGATGGGGGATGAAAGCGAGCGGGGCAGCGAGGGGGCACCTGCACACAGAGCCTAGCCTGTGTGTCTGCTTCATCTTCAACTGCTTCCCTTGACCGCAGGCTGAACTCCTGTGTCAGCGACCATCACACGGTCGCTATGACCTCCCTCTCTCTCTCCCTTTCTCTTTCTCTCTCTCTCTCTCTCCCTCTCTCTCTCTCTCTCTCTCTCTCTCTCTCTCTCAATTTATTTCCTTTCTCTCTCACTCTTTCTTTCGCTCTCTTTTGTCTCTCTCTCTCTCCATAAATGTGTTATGAGAGAGTAGCAGATGACAGGTGAATCCTGCTGTGTGTGGAGTATTAAGTACAATATGACATGAATCAAATGAAATTCCTTTTTTTCCAGAATGATGTTGCCATGCATAGAATTTAATTCTCAGTTTAAGAGACATAACAGTATTAGCCACATACATCAGTCTCATGTGTTAAGAAGGATAGACACTATAGAGTTTTAAAAATGGAACCAAAATATGAGATTTTGAATCATGTCAATAATCATCAAAAGCGAGGCAGATGAACAATACCCTCCTACATCTGTCAACTGTAAGGCTGCTCTCCTGATTCTCTGCTCCGTGGGAATTTGATTAACCATAAAACGGTGCATTATGTCATTCCTATTTGTGCCATTTAGCACTGCCAGAAGGTCAGAGCGAAAGACCCCTTTTTCACTTTTATTGAGATGTCTCAGCAATAAGGGTACTGTTTCAGCACAGCTGTATGCCAAGACAGGCCAATCAACAACAATGAACGTCTCTGTGCCATCACATTTCAGACATCACTGTGTCCAGAGGAAAAAGGGTTTTGCTTGTATTCATGCTTGAAATATGGCTGGCTCATGTTACTGATTTATAAAGCAAGGACAAAACATATTTACATTATATTGCCTCACAAAATATGTTCATATGCTATACTGTAGGTCAAGCATTTTAATATGCGGTTACAGTCGATTTCACAGACCCAGACTACGATAAAAACAAGATCTCAGTAGAGAGTATTGGTTTATGTCAAGGACTAAGCTTAATCTGTCTGAGAAACTGTTCTCAAATGAATTGATATGAGGAAACAGCAAAACCGGCTTCACTCTGTTGCTGGAAGATCAACGTGAGATTTTTTTCTTCTCTCCCTCTGCATCTCCCCCATTTTGTCAGGGTTTTTAGACCATGAGAATCAATCCTTGGCTTCTGTTTACAGTGATGCTTTTAGGCTCTGAGGCTTGCAACAATACTTCCACCATTACCTTGGATGATTATTGACCTTAGGCAGTTTTCTGCCTATGTGTGTGTGCATGCATGCATTTGTGTGTCTATGTTTATGTACGTGTGTGTGTATGTGTGTGTTTTGCTTTGAGGGGGCTGGTGATGTCTCTCCACTTGCAGCACTGTATTTCCTTACAGGCCATGCCAGGTTGTGACCCTGCTCTTATATGCTGCTGGTGTGCAGTCATGTCCCAGCTCTTAGGGAACACTATATGATTAAGATCTGTCTGCTTTTTAGAGCTGTTTGGAGTACAGGGATCTTAGCTGACCCTGTGTAAATGCAGTTGTTGCAGAGGTGACCTGCTTGTAAATGAGGGTCATGGTTCAGGTGCTAGAGGTCACAGGGGTTGGCCCTTTTTGTGCATGAGGGCACCTCAGTGCCTGCCACTGCTTCAACCCCCAAATGCTGAACGTGCATTCGATTGTGTTAGGGCCAATAACGTATGGAACTCCAAGGCAACAGAGAGGTCACCTCTGGGCCCATTGAGATGTGAAAGGTGACAGGCAGCAGGATCTAAGCCAATAGAACTCAAAGAGCATCTGTCAGATGTCTTCGACAGGAGTGTTTGCTCAGCAATCGGAAGGCACTCTTTTAAAGAGACATGAGTACTTTGTAGATGGACAGGTATGTTTCAGTGCCACTTGATATTGAACAACAGCTAAAAGATTTATTCTAAAGCAAATATTCTAATTCAAATAATAAACGTATAAAAGCTCTCAATAGTTGCTGAAAATAATGTATCCTTTGATCAATCTTTTGTTCCCCTAAGCCCTGTTTTCAGTCGCCCAGACATTTGCAAAGAGCTTGAAGGAATTGGTGAAGAAGTGTAAAAGACCTGCACTTCTGCCTGTGCTTGAGAATTTCAGAGCAAAGCATCAGAACGCACAGCACTTAGGCCAAATCCCAAAGGCCGTGACTGGCGCAGCGTGTCCCACATTAGCTCAACCACAGCTCACTGAAATGGACTCGCCTGAGTGGAATGAAACCCATAAGGCACCATGCACACCATGCCAGGGGCTTTATCAGACAAAGATCAATGGACGGCAGCATTCACTCTGAGCACCCAAGCTGCAAGGGCAAATACAGTATCTTGGGGGGTTGTGAGAGTCATTGATAGGCTTAGGCTGTGTATGTGTATGTCTCGCCTCCTTTAATCAGGTTTCCCAACAGCAAACACTGGGCGTCAAGTGATGCGTTTCAGGCAGTGAGGCCTTTCAGTCGGGACAAAAGGTGGGAGAAGCTATGGGACTCGGGGCCCAGCCCTCTCATTCGGTGAATGTCTCTCAGTTCTCCAGTGGAGCTCAAAAGGCCTTTGCCCTTCCAGCTGTAAAATTGGCTGACAGGGAGCCTCTAAAATCCCCTACTCCTGTGAGTCCACACAAAACTGCAGCATTTACTCTGATGGAGGCAGCCAGGCTTTATCTCAACCACATCAGACATCGGTAGTGACTGAAAACAACACTTTTTGCATACTGTGTTTATAAGGAGAGTGGCATTTCCAAAAGAAACTTTACACATTGTCTAATAGCAATCTAGCACAAGTGCAGTATCTTAATGTGTACATGTATGGTATATGTATGTGTATATGTATTTATGGATGGATGGATGGATGGATGAATAGACAAATGAATGGATGCATGGATGCATGATGAAAGAAATGAAAAATACATGTTCAAACATTTGTACAGATGACAAGGAAAAATTAGATGAAAATGGCAACACACAAATAGCTTACACCATGGTAATATGCACACTGTAGTAGTCATACATATTAGAGGAGGAGGAGACTACACTTAAACGTACATGAAAAATATTGACTTTTTGATAGAATTACCATCACTGAAAACATTTTCCCTCTTAAATTAATTAGATGAGTTATTTTCTTTACACAGATGATATAATTATCAGTCATAACATCCCACAGGATTTAATTTAGAATTCAATCATATCACTTTACATTTTGATGTATTTTGGTCCATTACAATCCTTGTATGTGTACAATGGCTGGGCATTCTAGATAGGTAGAAAAATGACTGTAGTGGTTAGGGGTGATACACACAGCAATAGCTTGCATTTGAGAAGGACTACAACACATGACTTTTTCATAGTTCAATACTGAGAGAAAGAAACTAACTTTTGAAAAATCAACTTGTTTGTCTTGTTTTGTCTTTCAGAAATACAGAAATGCTTTATAAACACAGATACAGACTTTTCCACTATTTATATTTCTCAATTACATTTATTCTTTGACAGAAGCTGCTGTAAACTACTATTTCACTACAGTACAGTACATTACACCACTACCTACTACTATACACTACTGTGTTGCTAAAGTACAGATTTAAATATTGCATGTCTTTGAAATGATAAAAAAATAAATAAATTACAATCTCCAAATGAACTGTAGGACTCGCTCCAGCCATTTTAGCCTTCCTGTTTTGAAAGTCAACAGTATTTGATTTTGAAAAAACATAAGCCTTCATGTTTGTTAGTAATTCTGCCTGTGCAGCATTTGCTCTTTGAATATTGCTTCAACATAGCAAGCCTTACATACTAAGCCTGAATAAATTCAAACAATGAATGTAAGAACTGGAGACCTGCATCATCACAGGCTGAACCAAAGTAGAGCCACAAGCTGCTGCTGCTGCAGCTCCTGGTTGGACTCAAAATAATTTATTTATGAAGTGGCCCATGACTTAATAGGATCATGGATCTGATGGGGGGATTTAGAAAACATAACAACTGACGTACATGTAAATAGAGTAAGAGGTCATCATGACAGAGCTGTTATATATAGCAGCTTCAGGAGAAACGTAAACAGCGCCATCGCATCATCCTCATATCACACCAGATGACAGAAACTGACACTAAATTTATCGCTGCTACTTCTACACTTTAGCCAACATTAGCTTCAGATGGCACTGTACTGGCACTTGTTGCAGTGCACAGCAATAGTCTGTTGCTTTAAACACTAAAGATGTTTGTCTCCATGCCAGTAAACATACAGCATCTAAAGTTATCTCACGCTGCGAGCAAGAATGCTAATGCTATGCTAACGCAATGCTACTGTATTGTTTCAGCCATAGTAGCGGTGCAAATTTGCTGCTGCGTGTGCTAAAATTGGGTATTCAAAATATCTATCGCAATAGGTCAGTTGACAATCTTAGACCATCATAGTGGCTATGAAAAAACATAAATATTTTTCTCATCTCTTGCTGCTGCCGTAGCCAAGGTGAGGGAAAACACACCACAGTACAGACTTTAAAATTGACACTACGAAGAAAAAAAAAACACAATAAAAAGACTACTGATTAGAATAGGAGGTAGTCTTTTCTAACCATTTGCAAATTTATGAAATTGGCTAACGACTGGGCCATGGCATAGGCAGCAGGACACTTTGAGGAGGACAGAAGAGGAGATGTGCAGTTGACACAGAGCACATCAGTCAGGGCCTGGCCATGTTGTTTACATGATTCATAGGACTCGCCTTTCATCACGGCCTGTGGCACTCTGTCAGGAAAAGAGAGAAAGGATTGTAACTTTGGCCCTGTTGTTTAACAGCTCCCAAAGACGGAGGACACAGAAATTATTCTGAAGAGCAGGACGCACACGGTGGAAAATGACCTTTAACTGCACTTCCTTAGCTGAATCTCATCCAATTAGAGCACTGTATATTTTCCCTAATAGCGGCTGATGAGGCAGGGCGTATGAGCGAGCACGCCCGACTGGCGTTGCTATGCAGCGAGATGGCTGCTTAGCACCAGAGGAGCGCTAGGGAATAAGTGAGCAGAGAGCTTTAATTTGATAGGGTTAGAATCCTGCAGGCTCCAGGGTCGTGGGTCACCAGGAGCTCGTCTCACACTGAATATGAAGAAATCAGAAGTAAATTGCTTACATCTGCTGCCAGTGGCTGCGAAGGCTGTGATTGGCTCCCAGAGGTGTGCACTATCTCACGCAGGCAGTGGAAAGGGGCCTTGGTGCAAAGAAGGCTTGTAATTGGAGTAATTCTGCATTAATAGATGTTAAAAAATCCTCCAAGCAGCTGGTTTGAAAAGCACTGCCTTTATGAAATGCTTTAGGATCACGGGGGCGTTTTTTTTTTCTGCTTTTTTAAATGTCTGTGCTCAAGTGTTATCACAACAGCCTACTGCAAATGCTCTGTCTCACTGATGAAGGCAATGATGGCTATGTCAGACAGGAGAGCAGATAAATAAGGCAAACAAAACTGCCATGTGAAAATTACCATCCATCAACATTGTCCACAGCCTGGAATGAGAGGAAATAGCTTGTAATATTACTACCCATGAATAATGTTACATGAGGTCAAAGTTTGAGATGCACCATATTGCACTCTCTGTGTTTCCATCTATAGAATCCATACCAACCATCTAGTTTGTTTGACTTGTATTCATTGTGATTACTGTGGAGCTATTTTGCCAAGCTACAAATACTGTACATTTTCTCTTGTCAATGTGACAGTGTGTAGTGGTTCATGTTTCTCATCACAGCCCCTACTTTGGGATTGTGTCCAACAGAAAATGAGACAGGCTGTGAATTATCACAAATGCTCTGGCAAATGACACTTCATTGGAAGGTCTTTGTCACCAATTATGTGTCTATTAAGAAACAGTCAATCAGTCAATGTGCAAATAGCTAACCCTCCAAGGGCCCAGCTATTGACAGGATGCTGTCAATAGTCCATCTGATATGATTTAGCTGTAGAAGAACTATGTGCTCACCGTAGAAGCTTGACAATCCCAGCGAGCGTTCGGAGGATAACTTCTACTCTCGCTAGTTTATTGACCAACAATTATTTTAATGAGGCTTTTAAATGGAAATGTATTATTCAAAGCAGATTTGCTGAGTAGCTTGCTGTGAGTGAACCTTTTGATTACTAGGTCTTCAGTACATTGAGCACCGGTCATTTCTTTGCTTAGCAAAATAAAAGTTTCCATATCAGATAAAGAGCAGCACATTTTCATGTTGTGTAACACAAATGAACCACTTTCCTCTTTCCTCTTTTCTTGTGCACAGCACAGCTACATTTGACTAAACCAAAACGCAAATTGGATGTCTGGCAGACTAATTGGATTTCCCAAAAAACTGAAACTGAGACCGTGTTAGTTACCTCAAATGATGGACACTAATGTTGTGTTTTCACCATGTAACTGCAGTTCCACTGACTATCCCATCCCAATCAAAACAATTGCTTCCCAAACGTTATTACGTTACGTTTACCATTTTGAGACAAATGACTGTAAAACGGCTCTGCCACATCACCAAACACATTTACTGGCGTACTCTGGTTTCATTGAGTCCTACTTTCTGAGCCATGTAACTTACACACTTGATATAATGGGTTGTGTTACAATACCATCTCCTTGGATAACAATTCCTTAACTAAATCCCAAAATGGTGTGGAAGTAGACTTTTTTTTGCTCATTTAAAATCAGAATGCAAATTACTCCAACAAGGTAAGATCTCCCTACCACAGCCAAAAGTAAGAGTGTCAATATAATATGTGTTTTATTTTTAGAAGGCATTGTATTGCATTGGCATTTGTCAACAGACATGCAGAAATGGGAAGAAAAGAGGCATACCTGCTTCATATGGGTGCTGGTGCATATTGGCTGCTGCTTTCACACACTCTTCCTGTCAAGGGCTGACTGGATTGTCAGCGTGCAAATTATAAAATGAATGACAATTCTGTGACATTACGTTTGCCTTAACCAGTCAGGTGGTTACAGTAGCATTCACTCACATTCTGACATAGCCTGATGGATTATCAAACATAGCCCCTGAATATGGCCACAGGGCACACACTGATAATATGTCTCAAATACAGTTATTCCTTGCCATAAAATGCATGTGATTTGCCTCAGCTATTGCCATTAGGTAGATAAGTGCATCTTTTCAATTTCCCCAAGCTCACAGGAGACTCTTTATGTTCAGGATAGATCAGACTAGCAGTGAGCGAGCTGAGGACCTGATAGTCCTCAACTATCCACCATAATTACCATGACAGACTCACTTAAGCTTCTCCTCCATCTAGCAGCATTACTGACATGGATAGATCTTGGGATTCTTGTTGTGCATAATGGTTGTACACCACCAGGAAAGGTAGAGAGGCTACAGCGTATACAGTTTAGACCATTTTCTTGTAATGAAGGGTGTCAGAGAAATGTAGTGTGGATTGAAAGAATTCCACTGGGATGTTGTTTAAAGACAGAAAGGGATTAGATTAATTAGTTATATACACTAAAGAGAGGCAAACATTTTGACATCCCTTTTTTTTTACTGACTCCTTGCACATAAACAGGTTTTATAGATACAAACATAATAAAAATCAAATGAAAAGCTGACTTAAAAATAAACTTTTTCAATGCCCCCCTTCAAAAGATTTTCAAAATCTTATTTTCTCCCATTTTAAAGTGTTTTTTTTTTCTCACCAAGCAGAAGGCTCCTCTACTCTGATTCCTTTTTTTTTTTGCACATTTGAATAATACTTCCCATATCCTTGTTTCTTATGTGATTTGTGAGAAAAAAATAAATAGATAATAATTAAAAGCAGAGTACTCTCCAGCTCATAAATCAGTGGTGGGTGTTCCAGCTGAGGTAGCTCAATAAGCCTTCCCTTAAACATTGGCCCATGGTAATGGGAATATCTGAGGGTCAATCGGGGTTAGGCAGTCTTCCTCAACAGGAAATGAGCTTTTGGTGGGCTGTGTTCCCAAGGTAATGAGCAATGTGTGTGTGTTTAATCTTAGCTAATATTGTTATAATAACTGGATAAATTATTAAAAACAAGCAAATGGTAACATTCTAAAGACCACCAGTGTGACTTGACTTTGTTGCATTACCTTACAACTTCTAACAGTACAGTGGAGCTTCACGGTGAAGCATTGTAATTATGTTGATTTAGAAAGCATTCGGCACCTTCACTGAGCAACTGCTGCCCGAGACGCGCGGCTACCTCCCGTGAGGGGGCTGGGATGGGCAAGGTCTCCAAAGACGTAACCTCTGTTTTCTTGGGTTAAAGGTCATCGCTACATTTGCAAACTCCTGCTTTTCTTGCAGGCTTCCTCGTCATATTCCTCGATGCCTATTATTCCCTGATTTCATTCTTTGCACTTGTTCATTTTATCCCCACAGGCGGAGCAGTCAAATTTGTGTTCTTTTCATCCATTGCAAGGTCATTATTGCCTAGAATCTGTTGTAAGGTAGCGGTGGTGAGGGGTATGAATTTCATGTCCTAATATGCAAATTAATGCTCCATATTGTATAACCGCATGCATCTGGCATGATTGGGCAGTGTGGGACAAATTGTCCTCAGCCAAGGCGTTTTGCTACTCAGCAAAAGCTAATGTTGAAGAGTGAATCCCTGTTCACAATTACCATGATAAAGGTGAGAAGGGGAAGAATAAATTGTGAAATGAGGAACTTCTGTTTGCATGGCATAAAATTTCCCCTTGCTTGTATGCAGAAGAGACTTACACCAGAAATCACAGAACAAATTCCACTGTTTTGTAACGACATTGTAAATACTTTATTCATATGAAGCTAATTTCACCCCGCCATTTTGATCACGTCATTCTCTCTGGAAAATTGCAATTAAGTTTGGAGAGATAAAACATGCCAACTACTCTGCATTTCAAGGCTTGATTGGCCTATCAGCTAGTCAGTATGCCGCCATGGTTTTCATCACTGTTAATTGATCCTTTCTTTAATTAATCTGGAAAGGAAAGCCCATATCTCTATCCTGTCTGATCATCCCCTCTGTCTGTCATAACACAATAAAGGCCCTATCCTACTGCTAGTAACTCTGCCTTAGCCTCTCACTCTGGCTCTCTGCCAAATGGACTATTTATGGTGCACCTATCTAAAGGCAAGCTTGCTGTATGGAGTTCAATGGCTGGGTTCATTAACAGTGCTTTAGCCGGCTACTTTTAATTTGCATGCAGTCACACCTTCCTTTTAATATGAATGTGAAGGTTAGTGGTGGGCTAAGCCACTCTCTCGACTGCCACTGGTCTAAATACTGGTCTTCCAGCTCCTAGTCACTCTTCCACCAAAACCACCACCACATTTTCACTCTCATTGAATTATGCCTCTTTTCTTTTTTTCATACTTTGTTCCTTTGCTCACATTCTTAATGCATATCAGTCTAATAGAAGCATCAAATCCCTGTGACTTTTTTTTACAAACCCCCTGCTTCCTGGATTAGAAGTTAGATTCTGCAGAATGAAGATTGTACTGGTGAATTTGATTTTGTGTGGTGTGATGGTTTATTGCTAGAATGCTATAGTGTATAATGTTAGTCAATAATGCAATTTGCAGTAAATAGTTAACTTTCCTGTCACGGGCAAAATCAGCTTTCTTAGGGTGAAAGAGTAAGACGGTGTCTTGCAGTCATAATACACAGAAGAATCATCGGTACTGTCGTTTCTGCAAATACAAAGACATCTAGAGGTCTTTGTTTGGGTAGCTTGGGTGTGGTCTTCAGGCAAGAGCATACCTCAAGAATTTTCTAAAATACTTTCTTTGTCCATGGAATAAAGTCTTTGCCCCCTCTTTTGAGTATTTTAACAGTTGGCCTGTGATTCTGACAGATCTACCTGCTGTAATGGTTGCCTGTAGGAGGTGTGAAACAAGGTCTTAACACTTGGCTTTTCACTATGAATGTGTGGTTCTTTTTGTGCTCACAGTTAAAGTTACAATTGGACCATAAAGCGTTTTTCCCCCAACAGACTGTAAAGAAATGGATGGGAGGCAGCTGAGAAATGAACATGTGAGTATCTGTTTCTGTCTAATTAAATCCACAGAACAGCCTCAAGCCTTCCTCTGCCAAGACTGGATCCAGACAAGTTGCCTTGCTGCGTTCTGTGGTAGCACACTGCCACCTATAGTTCAAAGCCTACAGTTCTTCCCCTGAAACCTTTGTCTGCCTTCTTTTCTTTCTTGATTATTGAAAAGACAAGTTAGCTGGTAACAGATAACTGATGATAGTGACATCAGTCATCTGCTGGGATAAAACACTCTTTTAAGATCACATATCTCTTTTGATGGCTTCTTTATTACTATTTGTACAACACATAGGCTACCTCTAATGGCACAAATCATCTGAACAGGAGAGTAATGCAACCCCAGCTCTTATGTGTTATCATTGTGAAATGTGTTTTCTTAGTGTGGGATTCTGCAAAGGCCCATTTGTTGTTGTTGCTCTTGAGAACAAAGCAAAAGAAGAAGTGGCAGCTGGAGGAGCAATTTTTGTCCATCAAGGGCTATTGAGAGTTCAATTATTTATCTTGTGAAGTGTTCCAAGGATGTGGTCAGCTCATCAGGGTTATAATGCATGGAGTGAAAGGACATGTGCATGGAGCAGAGGGAGGAGGATGTTGTTGTAATCTGAAAAAAGTCAGCTAAAGCTTGTTTCCAGATACCAGTACTCCCACGGTCTGTGCAGTTGATGAGGAAGTCTTGGAATAGCAGTGGAGATTGTTCATGTCTCTGCTGGGGAGGATGGACAAAACTTTGAGTGTTCACTTTATACTAACTTAAACTGAGGATGACAACCAGATACAGAAAAGGAAAAGCTAATTTCTCCTTTACCCACATTTATTTATAGGAATGTTCAGGTTGTGTGTTGTGGTCGATAACAATCTGTGATACACAATGTCAAGCCTGGTGGTCAATTGCACCCCACGACAGACACTTTGGAGGCCTTTGGAAAAATTCTTGTCACACACATTTCCATTGAAGTGTCAGTTCCAGTCGAATTAAATGTATATATGAAGTATAGTTGGAAGGGGTTCATAATATGTTAATGTTCATATTCAGTCATTTCAGGTATTTTTTAGTCTTCAACTTCTTAAATAGTCTTTCATGAAAGTAGGTGAAGTTTGAATTTCTCTTGAATCAAGCAAATTCCATTTCAGCTTAACCAACTGAAAAATTTAAATAGAAACTTATAATTATGTGTTGGATTTTTGAAGAAAATGTACTTCTTGAATTGACTGAAAGTGATATGAAGCCCCAAAATTTACACAAGCTGATTTTTCAAAAAGGTTTTAAATTCATAAAAGTTTAATTCAAGCATAAAATATTCCTTTCATTAAGTAATTTATGCAAAACATTTAATCAATAATTGGTACAGTAGTAGAGGAAAGGCTGCGTTGATCATAGAATAATTTATCACTTCAAGCCCAGGACCTTTCACCTTAGGCTAGCACTTTTTTGAATAACATTTTCATTCATCTCAAGATGCGCAAGCAATATCAAATGGAGAAAGATTGGTGGGAAAAACAGACAATACACCATGTTCATAAAGGATGTCAGAGTCCTGGATGACATCATTGAGGCTGTTTGGTCCATCCTGCCGTGTAACACACACCACGCAGCATTTAGAGTTCGGTCATGTTGGGTCTTTTCTCATGTCCGATCATATCTTTCAAAAATAGCATAGATAATAAATAGTCACACATTCATACTAATAAATCCCTTTGGCCATGTCAATTGGAGATCATGATTAGCATGGGTTTCATGTGGTGTGTTGAGGTGTTTCCACAGCATTGGAGGCAGCTAGCTTGTGTTGCTGGTTGCTGGTTGTGACTTTAACATGGTCAACACTGGATCATGTGCTGCGTCTCCTTCTTCACCAGAGAAAACTCTGAATGCTCCAAAAGAACGACATTCTGATTATGCAAAAGGAAATTCTGACGATGCTTAGAATTTACAGAAGTTCCAAATAGAAAAGTTCCGGAATACTCTGATGCTCATTGGGCAATTCATCAATGCACTGGAAATTCCGGCTCTTTGCATCAAGAAAGAGTTATGAAAAAAAGGAAGCTGTCATCTATAGACATATGGTCTATTGTATCAACAGCCCTCCAGCCTCAAACCCCCCGTCAATTTCCCAAAAATGGCCCCGAGACTTTCTCTGGTAAAGATTTTTTTACTCTTTTAACCATAAATATATGAGAATTTTTAAGACAACTTAAAAAAAAAAGTCAAGTTCTGACTATATCCAAATGCATTTGAGTTAAGGAAGACAAAGCAGATGTGCCCATCCAGAAAATGAGAGCCAGTGAATTACTAGCAATTCCTACAATAGTGTGCGAGGCTAAATCCATCACTAGTTTATTCGCAAAACAGATCACTTTCAGAATTTCTGCTAATGTCCATCCATTTCTCTCAGTCAAATGGACTCTAGAGAAGTGACTGATTTTACACTGAACTCAATAATCCGTAGTCAGTGCAGCTTAACTCATGGAGCTGCACTGTGCGTATGTTAACACCATTAAATCACCTCAAATGTCTACATGATTCAATCTTTTTCACAGTGGACGACAACTGAATTGAATTTCCCCAAAGTGGCTGTCCATTTCCTGTCTGTGTGTGACGAGCAGCTAGGTTGCTGGGGAATTCAGATCCACTCTCGCATTCACTTAACTCCCATATTATATTTAGCACAAAGCACGTTCACACATTTTTCAAAAATAAAAATCAGAAACTATTCACCGTTGTTACATGAGAATTAAACAAGGAGCGAGAGTCAAACTTACCTTTTCCAATTTTTTACATGGAACATATTATTGTGTTCTCACCTCCTTTTGTGTTAAGCCTTTACTGATTTTTTTTTTTCACTTGCTTGTGGATGTAGCTTTCTCATTATTTCTTATTTGGGCAAGGATATCTTTTCTATGTTTAAACAGCAGACCTGATGCAGTCCCTAAATTTTTGCAGAGCAGCCAGATGAGGCCCTGGCCTTGTACAAGCCTGTCAGTGGCACTCTATAGCACAGCGGCTCTTAGTGGCCGTGACTCCATGACCTGCTTTCCCGCTCCGTCGTGAATAGCTGCTGGCACCTCTCTCCAGCCTGTCTACCAGATCAGGAGCAAGTCTAAAAAGATACAATGCTTTTCAGTACCATTATGGTTTTCCTTGATTATGTTATTATACTATAAGCTATGTCCGCATGTTTGTGCGCAGTTTGACAATGCCCTCCAGGTCAGGTATAAGAATAGCAATAGGCGTCTTCTTCTGTGTTCCTCAAAGACTCTTTGTATTGTTCCATGACTCTCCGCACTAATGCTCAGCGTGAATTAAGACAAGCAGAGAAAATATAGATACAGTGTGTGCCATTAGATGGAAAATGAGCACCACCAAATAGTTTATGCTTCCCTGTGTACAACTCCTGTAGTGGGCAAGGGAACATACAAGAAATTGAATTAAGGAAAGTAATTAGTGGAAGAAATTATGCTGGTACAGGACGTTTAAGTTTCTGAAAATCTTTTCTAAAAGCACGGTCATCCCTCTGTGTGCTGTCCGTATAATAACAGTGATCTTTTTGTTGATAATAATTCCATGGCTGAAGTATGAGCTCTATAATAATTTGTTAGTTAAAACCTTCCTCCATGACTGCAGCTGTAGATGGGGTGAGACAGACGATGTACACGTAGGCTGGGGAACACTGATTCCCTTTGACAGACTGGGCCTGTTTGCTACCTGCTTAATCCCCAGCATTTTAAAACTGTGTTTGGAATAAACTGACTAAAGGGAATAGAGCATCTAAGAGCTGAAGAAACGGAGAGTTCTATAGGTTTGATTGGCAGGCCCTGTCAGTAAGTCTCCTCCAGTAAGAGGCACCTGCCTCAGCCCTAGTGGGATCCCCGTTCCAAAGTGAAGCGCAAAAGGCATTGTCTTAATTATCCCCCTCCCCAACCCCCCCACCGTGTCTCTAAAAAAAAAAAAAAGAAAAAAAAACACAATTAACAGTAAGCGTTTAGGGGAGAGAGATTATTTACTGGGGCCCATTCAGTGGAGACAGACGCTCAGTGGTCCTGAGAGACAGGCATGTCCGTCAGCTTGGGATAGCCAAGCAATCCAATTAAAGCAGAGATCTTTCAGGCGGTCAGTGCTAGCCGATGGTGTTCATCATCCAACAATGACATTCCTTTAGTTTTTCATTTAAATCCAGCATGCTCTCAAGACAAAAGAGTGCTTTTCAAACCAAGATTACATAGAGAGAGGTGCAAAAACGTGTAAGACCATCAGTAGTTTGCATCAAGAAAGCAACCCTAAAATGGACCTTAACACATTGATTATACTTGTTTATTCATGAGATAAGGTGGGTGTAGAAGGAGGGCTATAGTGATGTTTTTTACAGTACGTGTGGAGCCTAACAGACTGGAGTCTGAAGGTGTGTAGGTATCACTGGTCCTTAGCCATCTACATGGGAGGTTGACCATTCTGGCATGAACAAGGGGATTATTATTAAGACAACAAAAGGCATGGGAGGATGTGACAGCGGGAAGATTCCAGTGCTTTCTATAGTACGCGGACTTCACTACAGACCCTCCAGGCTGTGGCAAGAAAGATTGCTGCGTTTCAAAGAACAGGACTTTACTTTTAGAGAGGCAAACCAAATGAGAGTCTGGGTCCTGGGTCCCCAGGTCAGCTAGCAGGTGGGAATGAGATGAAGCAGAGGAGGAAAAACAGGATGGCAGAGTGGGGACGTCACATCTGGGCTGAATTAGGAAGGTAATACGACGGGCCCAGAAAAGTGTTTGAGGATCTGGGAGGCAGATCTCCTTTCCTTAGGAACAGCAGGTTAGTGTGTCAGCAGGGAGCCCAGATGAGAATGATTAGAGCTGGCCTTTGAGGAGCAGGTGCCTCTTCTACCTCTGCTGCTTAGCACTGAATGGACTGTCATTAATCTTACATTGTCATAAGGCATTTAAGCAGGTGATATTTTATGAGCTTGACAAATTCTACCTCATAAATGGCAAGTTTTCAAATATGGAATTTGACCAGTACTGGCCAGTGCTGCATTGCTAGTGCACTGGGATGGAAGAAGGGGAAAAAAAAGTCCAGGGCCTCTTAATCACTGTAAGTGGATTACCTCACCTAACATTACCTCATGGTCGAATTTGTGAACACGTTATTTGACGATATCACAATATAAAATCTTGTGGCCAGCTGATTTAACATCCCATGACCAGTCGCTGCCAACTATTAAAAGGGAGATACATACACTGACAAAATCCTCTAAGAAGCCAAGAGTAACAACAATGTCTCCTTAATAGTCTCATAATTCCCCCTATGGCTCTATCATATTCACTGTCTCACTGTGCTCCCCCCCCGCCTGCTCCCTATAGCAAGGACAGACATGTTTGAGAATTGATTCAGCGCTACATTAAGTAATCTAGTATTCATTTACTCCAACTGTTTTTGGAGAAACAGAAGCATATTAAAAAGGCATTAATGTCACTATGAGGAGAATGGAACGGTTTGGGTGCAATGTGAGTGCTATCTGACTTGGACGGCCCATGTTAGGGTTTTGCTCTCGGTTACTTCCTCGAGCGGCACAATGAAGTGGAAGATCTCTTTTTCACACCACCATTTCCACCCCATTTCTTTGCATTTCCCAACTATTGTTATCACTATCTTCAAAACAATCCAGTCAGTCAGGAGGCTATACCCAAAGAGCGAAGCATGCATCTGCTCGCAGGCGAGTGGGAAGAGCAGCTGTGGACAAAGACGACTGTATGAGAACTACAGTGTAGGAGTTTATCAACATAAAAGGCAACAGACAGTGATACTCCATCACAATTTTAGATACACAGAGTGGAACACTGCTTTGTTATTCAAGGTTTTAAATGGGTCATCAAAAGGCCCAACTCATGCTTGTGTGCATATTCAATATATTCAGATCTATTTCATTATTGTGATGCTGATATTACTGGTGTAGGGTGCAAGATTATTGGACTTTCATAGTTTGACTATGCCATGCGATATTTTTTTGTTTGTTTTTCAAAAGTGATTTTTAAACATAACTTTGCCTCTCTCTATCCTGCAAGTCACCATAAGTACTTTAATAAGAATTGTATGGTCTGGGCAGCTGTGAGCTATCTTAAACCTTGGCCAAAGACAGGGAGATGGAAAAGAAATCTAAGCCAAAGGCATTCTAGTTTGAACAGCTTTATAGACTTGCCTCAAGTGCATTGTGCAGACTTTTGGGTGTAAAAGAACGAAAAAGATTACTCTTATCTGTAATGGTCTCGTAATAAAACAAATGGTTGCCTTCCTGCAGAAAATTTCTAGAATATGAGATTTGAGACAATTGTTTTCATTCTAAAACAGACTGTCAGACTGTCACTTGATACAAAGTGACATCTGATGTGGCAGCCAATCAACTTCTTAAACAACTTAAATGAATTGCAAGGTTATAAAATGTTTGCATCATTTGTAAACATGGATGCAAAATTGCATTTGTATTTTGAAATACAATGTGATGGGAAAGTTGTGAAAAGCTTCACTAGTCTTTAAAAATATATGTGCATAAAACTATAATTGATATGTTCCAAATAAATCTCATCTCACAATGTATAATATTCCCCTGTAAAAGAGTCCCCCCATGAAATTATTTCCTATGTTAATTTTGTTGCAAAAACAAAGAAATCTGACTTGTAAAAACTATTTTACTTTTGCTTGAGCTGTGAAAAACTTTATCCTGAATGCAGCGCATTCATATCCTCATGCGTAGGTTTAGGATGGAGGTGTGGGTGGGTGCAGATCAGTAATGATTTACAAATAACAATAAATGGAAGAATGAACAAATCAATAAATCAGTAGATCTCTGGATATTTGTGAGGCAAGCTTATTTCTTTATTTATCTGGGTGTTTTATTTGTTTTCAGCTCTCCAAGGCAGGAGCAGGAATCCCAAATTATCCAGGGGGTTAGGGGGCGCAGTGCCCCTGAGCCCCTAGCCCCATAGCGGAGGTAACGTATTCAATGGCCTGGGGCGAGTGGAGGAGAGGAGCGGCCCTGCTGCATACTGATGGCAGGGAGAGAAGCCAGTAATTGGAGCTGCAGAGGAGAGGGGAGAGGAGGGCAAGCACTGGGAGATGATGGCTTTGTTTTCTCTCTTCCTGTCTGTGCCGCTCAAACTCCTCCCCCCAGACCTCGCTCTCCCTCACACTCACTAAGTAGAGATATGGAGGAATTGAATAGAGATACTTGCTAATTGGTCTCTTGCTGCTTGCTTAAAGGTCTGTAGACATTCTTTTTTATTTGCCTATTGAAACTAATAAACTATGTCCATGTGTGTGTGGTAATTGAAGGATTACACGAAGCACTGTGTAGTTCTAATGGTGGCATGGCACAGAGGAAGATGTGAAGGACTGCTATTGAAATTATGAATTACTACAGTTTTAAGAGATGTTTTTGTCAAGACTGAATGGAGAAGCCCTTCGCAAAAAATGAGCGCGTCCTCAAAAAATCGAACAGTATTTATAATAGCTTGGCTAGATTGTTTTCCGCTTTATTTCCCTCTCTTGTTGTAAAACGTATGCATTACATCCATGAAAGGCAATTTAAACTCAATGCTGCCTGATATGATGTAAATTGGTAAATATCATTTTAATCAGAGCACATCTCAGTTAATTAAGAAAATTACTTTGACAAACTGTTTGAAGCTGGTATAAGAGCTCAAGCCAACATGGCAATCAAGCACATTCCTTATGGTGGTGCTCCCTCATGTGGGTAGGGAGCGCTGAGTATGCGGTTACATACATTACAGAGCATCACTATCAAATCAGCCATGCAGAGTTTGGCCTGGGAGTAAAACTGCAGCCATCCGTCGGAGTCTACATACTTTGCCTGAAGAGGTCCATTCCACAACTTGCACATTATCACCACAGTGTCCTCTGTTGACACAGTTAAGCGATGTGAAATATACTGGCAAATGGCCTGAAAGGATCGGAGGAAGGAGGTTGTGGTGGCATGTTGAAGTCATTGCTGTCGGCCAGTCTGCCCTTAACAGGTTGAAGCAAGAGCCCGCAGGTCACTGGAAGGACGCGAGCAAGTGGGGCTTTCATTTCCTGTCAAAGAGGAGCGGGGAGAGGCTTTCCAAGGCATCAGTCGCAAGCTAATTGGGCCCCGGTGGGTGACACTGCAGTATCATAAATAAAACAAACACAGTTGTAGCGTTTCTGCCACTGGACTCTTTAAACCTTCATCACAGAGGCAAGCGGTTCCGATGAAACACCCAATCTAATTACTCTGGTATGGGCCTGTTATCTTTTCTGCCTCGCCGTAATTGATCCTTTTTTCTACATGCATTTATGTTTTTAATCAGAAATGAGATGCATGCAATGCCTGAGAGCTTGAAGACCTTGTAGGAGCTGGTAATTAGCCGCTCTGGTTAATGGGCCTAACTGTGCTCCGGTGCCACATGACTCTCTGGTGTCACAGTCTGACAGAGCTAGGAGGAGGAGGCTGTGCTCCGAGGTGATACACGTCTGGTTAGTCTCCTACACTCCGCAGCCCTCTTCACACCTCCGCTTTACAGCCGGCATCGCAAACCTCTAGTGTAGAAAATTGCATAGCCCAAACCGCACCCGCTAATCAAATCTCCTTCATATGAACTTGTGGCCGATCTGTGACCGGTGTCACGGTTGTATCGAGGTCAGTCAGAGAACAACTGCACTAATCAAGGTTGAATAAGCGGGCTGTGCAGGAGTTCAATCATTTTTTCCTCTTGAGTACAGGGAACAGGAATACTGAAACACAAGTATGTGTTTTCCATTTATAATTGAGTAGAAGTATGAGCGGTAATACTTTACTCTAAGTGTATTAGATGAAAGTAGTGTGGCCTCTTTAATATGTGCGCTGTGTATGTGTGTGTTTGTATTTCTGCATATATGCTAATTTGGATAAATATACAACTTGCCCTGGGCCGTGAATTATGAATAGGGCTAATAATACACTTTTAGTCTCTTGCTTCTTTTAAATTCACAACAGATCAAAATACATCAGCTCCTGATTGTCATGTTGTGCATTCTCCATTCTACTGGGTTTGCTGGAGATTTCACTTTGTTATTCAGCCAATGGCTCGTTCCTTGGGACCATATATCCATATTCATTCAGAACCTATAGAATGTGTCAAATAGAGGTGTCCTAATTGTGTCCTTGATGAAAGGCTATTAATATTGAACACTTTCACAGTCACCCATGTGCCAGCACTGAGGAAATGTGTTTTCCCCCTCTTTCAGTGAGACAAAAAGCAGATCTGTTCATATCTCTAATGATACCTGATTCCCCAGGGGTTAGTGGCGAGACTAGCTGTGGCTTTAGCAGATTCATCAAACAAAATATGGTGCTCTTTCCTCAGGAGGCTGAGAGTCACATTGCGTTATATCACTGTTAATTAGAATGAAATATGCAGTTCAATTATTCTTTGTATTGTTGCCTGACGCATGTGCTCACGCTAAGTATAGAGCACTGATGTAACACAAAATGTTAGAAAGCTTAACACTTTATTTCCTCTCCTTTTTTCAAAGTCGCAGAGCGTTTTTTTTTATTTTTTTTATTATACCTTATCCATTTTTCAGTGTAACAAAATAAGTCTGTAACTATCCCAGCTATAAATACAAAGCATTTAAGAGTTTGAAGGTTCTTATAGTTCTCATAAGCAGTACTGTCATGGTTATGGCAGTAGCTGGCCTGATTGGCTGGGTGGCCTGGGTGTCTGTTCTCATGTGACATTGTTTCTGAGGCAGGCAGTAGCTGTCCTGTGGCCCATGTCAGTACCCACGAACCCCTGATCCAGGAGCAGCAACTGTCAGGCCTGCACCTGTAACATTGAGACCTTGTGTCCCCACATGCACAACGCAGGTCTGTGCTCAGACATGCTTTGCATTTCACCGGCACTTCACCGACCCAAGCAATACTCCAGAGATTGGCCGTGATCCCAGCTGTTGGCTTCATTTTAATGCACTCTGAATAATATTAAAGCAGAATCAGTTGAATTTATTAATGCAGCTTGCCCCTTGGAGAGATGCTTTTAAAGGCCAATGATTTAATTTCAGCTCTTAAAGGCCATCTTCTATTCTTGATGCTATAAAGAATTATGGCTTTTGCCATGTCTTAACACCAGTGTGTACTGTGGGCCACCAAATGAATTATTAGTAAACTGAGGCTCCTGAAAACAGCTGCCATTAGCAGTCATTTATCTCTTTGTTGTTATCTCAGTCATATTTTCACCCCTATTCCTGGAGAGAACATCAATCCTGGTTACCATGCTTTATGATTTCTGTCATTAGGATTGACTAAAGCAATGTGGATACTGGGATAGTTACAATCTAGAACAAACATAAAAAGGAGGCTTTTCAAAAGCTCCCCCCGCAGCCTCCTCAGGTAGATGTGCTTATACAGGCGGAGCAATCAGTAACTGTAGCAAACACAATCTGCCCTGTCATTTGGATTGCATTACTGCTGAGTTGATGCCAGGAAAATCCTACACTTTATTGGTGTCAGGGTCCTGTCTTGAGGCAGACCCTAACCTCTGCACCTTTAATTTAGGCCAGTTGGGATTTAGAGCACAGCCACTAATCTCCATGACCTGCTTTTCAGGTGGTACAACCAGACCAAATAACACACGCACAAGTGCTTTAACACATGTAAGTCAACTATGCGTTGTGCTTTTGTTACTTTGTCCTACTGTGAACATAATGTCTCTCGGAGAGGAGGTCAGAGAACCTTAACGGCATTGCTCATGTAACAATTACTAAGGAGGTGCTGAGAATAGTGGCTTATTCAAATGAGGCTTTTTGCTATGCATCTCCTTGTAAAGCTGGGCAGACCTGCAACTGAGAGAAAGGGTGCAGTGTTCTCTGTCTCTGCACTTGGTAGTTTGACGCCCGCTTCGGGGCTGAACATCAGAGGAGCGGCTGCTGAAAAAACAGGTTGTATGGGTCCTTGCACACAGCCTGCCTGTGGTGCTGCCTGAAGGACTGCCATGGAAACAAGGAGTGTGACAGGCTCTGGGGGGATCCGCCACAGCTGCAGGCACTTCCTTTTTGACAGGCTGATGAAGACATCACTGCCACACCATGCACAACAACAACAACTAGTGGAGAAAAAATGTGATCAGACAATGTTAACTGCTGTGTGGCTCAAATGTTCATTAGCAAGCTTGTAAAACATCCAGGGATTTTCTCTACTGCATTCAGGGACCATATTGCACATTGACTTCCTCTGCAGAGATTTGTAGCTTTCCCAGGAGAAAATAAATTGATAAATAATTCCTTAAATATGATTACACCTCTTTGATGAGGGGTGTATGTGTGTGTGTGTGTGTGTGTGTAAGTAAGTAAGCAAGTGTGTGCGTCGGTGCATGCAGAGAGGATTCAACGATTGTTGTAACCCTGTCAGAGTCTTCTGTTTGATCCAATGACTATGAATGATATTACACAGGGAACATCCAAGTCCACAACCTTAGTGCCACAGATCTGACAGCTTGGAGGCAGGCAACCATATTCCCACATGACCTCTCGTAATGTCACTGGCAGCATTTGCCTCAATATCTCTACTCATGACACAATGTTATTTAAACTTGTGTCATCTTGCTATGCACCAAAGTCCAACAAAATATGTCACGTCTGGCATTAAGGGGCGTGAAATTTTCAGTCAAACTGGACTGCATGTCATTAAGATGGTCGATTCCTTATATTTCCGTATTCTATCAGAAAGATTCAGATGTCCTGGTGTGGCAATTTAGCTGTTTGCTGAAATGTCGATTAAAAGTACCCTGGGAGTGTTGCTTAATTGGTTTCACCTCTTGGGGACACTACATTGGGTCTTGTACCCCCCCCTCCCCAACTCTTGCCCTCCTCCCGACACAGCCCGAACCAACCCCCAGCCCCGATGGAGCCAAGAATGCAGGAGGGTTTCAGCCAGTGTGTGGGATTTAGCTCGTCAGAAGCTCAGGGTCACCTCCACACCCCCTCACTTTGAAATGGACCCCTGGTGGCAGCTCCTGGGAGAGCCCAGTGATGTCTCTATCAGCCTGTCAAAAGAGATAGCCCGGGGCTCCACCAGGTCCCCCTGAGCCAATCAAACTCTTCACAAAGCACAGACGGATGCTCTTTCACCAGCGTGCTACTGCAGAGGAGGGGGGCACCCGGCTGGGATGCTCAGTCCCCCAATCAGTTAGAACAAACTCCCATTGCTGGGGTCCAAGCCTCAGTTCAGCCCAAATTCAATTCCAACTAAGTATATTTTAAAAAGAGAGTTACTCAATTATCAATTGTCTACCATGAGAGTGATGTGAGAAAACATGACAACTTTTAAAAATATGACATTTTCTACACAGTGTGGACTGAGGCAGTCTGTGTGAAGGCAACACTCATAACTTCTTTTTCCATGCCAACACTTATATTTACACAGTGAAAGATCAACTGGTAAATGTATGAAGAGTAGCTCATATATTCAGTCAATTATGCAGTGTGAACTTTTACTCTGAAATATCATGGGAGAAATTATTTTTTCTTGGTAATAGTAATTGTGTGACAGGTAATGAAAGAGCCATTCAAAAAAAAATTAAAGACAATACTATTACGACTGTTGGAAATGTCTGCATGAAATATGGGCAAAAGGCCCTCTCAATTGATTATCTCTTTGTATGTAAAGTTAATATTAATGCACAAATTGATGGAGGAGATACTGTACATCCCTCCACTTGGAGACCCATTGTGGAGAGACACATGGAAAAGCCTGCGTGTGTGTGTGTGTGTGTGTGTGTGTGTGTGTGTGTGTGTATAACCATTAGATAGGCGAGGTGATTTTAATGGAAATGTAAAGCACTAAGTGCTGAGGATGGAGGGAGTACTCTCTATGAGATGAGCTCTTTCTCTCTCATCTGGACCCTGTTATTGTGAGAAGGCAACAAAGCAATGCATTAGGAAGCACACTGGAGCTACACAGCTTTGATGTGAGCTCGGTAACCAAGGCGCAGCGGTGGCCGGTGTGTGAGCTCTGTTCCAATGGCTGTGTTGTGTAATCAGATGTGTTTACTGTGTATTCAAGTAAAGAAGTGCTGTAATCCATCCTCACTACAGTGCAGTTATAGAAAAAAAATAAATAAAAAAAACACAGGCTAAAAAAACAACTCAAACTGATCAAGATAGCATCTTTATTCAGTATTCCTGCAAATTCTCTATTTGATGATGCACACTAGTGAGTAAAAATCCATATGAATAGAATTTCAAAAATTATCAGTGTAACATGACATTTCTGTACAAATTTTACTTCACAAAAATAAAGGCAGTTTGGCCTTGCTGGGTCTGCTTAATTATGAAGCCCAGAGCAAGTGGACAGTTATTCTTTGGTTTATTCTTATCCTTTAGTTTTTATGAATATAAGCGTATATATTTTTCAAAACAGACATTACATACATACATACATAAATATTATATGCAAATATATATGTATATATAGAAAATATTAAGGTAAAGGAATTATATATTATTTACAGTAAATCCTGTTCATAAAAAGCATAATGAATAAAGATAAGCTTTTGCACGCCTGAGAGTCTTAGTGACAGGTTTGTAGGAGAAGAACAATAATCCACAAAAATAGAGCAAACACCCACACACTGTCTGCACTTGCACGTCACAAAATAATAAAATTATTAGGAGGCAACGTTACGGTCAAGGACCTTGATCAGGCATCGTCTTCTCCATAAAAAGGATAGTAAAAGCAGGGTCTATACTCTGTCCTGCTAATATGTCGGGTGTGTGACAAAATATACTGGACAATTCAGCATGATTATTGGAAAATGCATTGCAATACACATTGACCTTTTGACCTTTAATTATATTAATACATGCATAATGCAAAAAATATTGACATGGTTTGTTTTCCATGAATTGATAAGCTTATGTTTTAACTTTACCTTAAGGCAAATTTTTCAGTTTCACCAAAGTCAATAAAAAGCGTAACAGCAGAGGTCTAAGGTAAGCCAAACCCTGCACCTTTCATTCCTTTTCTAAATTGTATCCATGGATGAAGGCTGAGCTTTGCAGCGCCCTCTTTTCTTTACCTCCGGGTCTGTGATTGACAGCGCCATGTGCTGCCCTCCCGGCCGCTGCGGTGCACAGCCCCTGTCAGGGGGGTGGCAAACACACAAGCCAGAGAGCGGCTGGCTGCCCCTCAGCAGCAGGGGGCAGGGGGTAGGGTGGTACGGTGGGGTGCGCGGGGTCACGGGCTCTGCTGGCACTGGAGCATTGTTGTCAGACGGACCGGGCCGTACCATTTTCAAAAAGGAGATCGGCCTTTCATCCAGCGTGTCCACGGAGCTTACCTTCTCCTCCGTGGCTGGCTCTGGATGGTGGGCGCTCTCAGCTCGCTGTACTGCACCTGTAAAAACAAACAGGAGTTTGGTCAGAGGCAGGTAATCCGAGCTCAGTGGAGCGCACGGTAATGGCTCCCCTGAGGAGAGCTGGTGCAGGGGAAAGCGAGGCGGGCTCGCCTGTAATGAATCATTTTTTAAACACAGGAGCAGAGGGGATTAATCACAGGGAGGAAGGATTTGAAGAGTCAAGGGTTCCGTACCAGCGTACGCCCCCCTCATCCTCCACCACAATCACAATATTAGAAACAGACATCAACTGTTGAGATGACCTGCCAGGCCAGTGAGGGAGTTGTAAACTGCATAATCACTCACTGCAAGTTATGTCCCCTTAAGGAAAACTTTGTAAAAGGCTAAGAATAGCCTAGCGCATGTGTTGTTTAGGTGGAGAAGCGACCAACATCGGTGAATGTATAACTTTCTCCGTGGCTGTACAGGACCTCGAAATTTGACTTTGATTTCTTCAGAAAAAAATTAAAAAGAGACCTGAAATATGATATTTGAACTTACAACCTTGTTTCCTTTCTGTTAGCTATGTATGTAGAATTACACTCAATGCCCAACATAATTTGACTCATGTTTCACAGTCTCCCATCTTTTTCAGAAATTCTTTCAAGTTCAAATGGATTTGCAAAATAAATGTATGTTAAAATCATGTTATCTTTGACATTCAAGCAATAAGATGCAATTGTCCATTTTTTCAAAATCACAATCCAAAAGAAGATTGATCATAGGGAAAATGAAAAGGAGAAGGCTTGAATTTGAAAACTTGCTTTTGAAGCATGCTTGCTGAGCTCAAACAATACGGTGAATCTGTTGAATAAAGGTAAGAACTCTATGCTAATTAGCTGGTCTCGATTATTAGAATGGGAGATGGAATGTGGGAACAAAGTGACTACCGTCTGCATCAGAACATGAAACTGTCCTCAGAACTGACAGATGCTTCTTATTTCAGGACAGACACGCTGTTGTCAGAAGTCCCCGTTTGAGGCGGACTTTGTAGATGTGCACAGGCACTAAATGCCAAGTCACATTTGCAAGAAAGACAGGAGTCAATTTTCAGCCTTTGTGCTGCATTTGTGTCCACACCTATCTGAGGATTGAAGTTCTAAGTCAACAAAAACAAAATGTGTGCTCTATTGTTTTGGGTCTCCTGTGTATATGATGTTAAGGTTATTTTTCACAGTACATAATGAAACGTACTTATGATGAATCTTAAGGATGTTTTGTTTTTTTATGATTGGAGCTATTTTCAAGATGTAGTTTCTCTTTTAAACCAGGCTAAAAAGTATTGTTTCCATGGGATTTGAAAGTGAGTCATTTTCAAAGCTTGAACATTGTATCCCATTGGGAAGAAGACATACAAAGGATTCTGAATCAAAATTTATTCACCATCTTGTTTTGCCAACTCAGTCAGCCAAATCTCAAACAACACAGCCTCCCTCCAACAACATCACAGGGAAATCAGCAATGGCTTGCAGCAGGAGGACATCAAGGGTGCAGCAGAGAAAGAGACTGGGGTGAGAGTGTCTTTCCAGATCCAGACTGTCAAGCTTTCTGGCTGAATTCTGTCTGGTGAGTACCTGGGAGATGAAGGCACTGTATGGCACTCCATTTCCTGGCCAAGCAAAATTCTCAGTCAGAGAACAGTGAACGCCCAGCACCACTCTGACAGCTCTCCTTAGCTGTGTGATGTAAATGCAAATGGCATATCAGCCGTGGCTAATATATAATCACATATGGCACCCAGCAGGATGACTGGGGCTCACGACTACATTAATTGACTCCCCCGCCCCGAAGTGACTGAGGCCACGTCAGAGTCTGTGTGCTGACACAACAGCCAGAAACGTCAGGAGCCCTCCGCCGGCCCTCGGCCAATCACCAACCTTAATGTCGCAGCGCTACAATCAGAGAGACAAAATTGCTAATCACGGACAAGGCTGCAGCGATGTGGCTGAGGACAGATCAGAGTATCTCCACTAGGGCGACTACATCAAACTGCACTGAGGAATAATTGGGCCAGGGGTGCTTTAAAGGCGAGAGTCCATTAATAATCAAACAAAGCCAGAGGATATATTTCCTCAACACTTGGGAATTCTGTTAGAGCAAATAATGCAGATATCTTCAGGGAATTCCCTCCCTATCTGTATGTAAAATTGGACCCTTACCTTTTGAACATCAGAAGGCACCCTCTTGAGGAAATCCAGTATTTCATTATTGTCAATAGTATGCGGGTTGCGCAGCTTCTTGGTAAATTTGTTAACGCCTGTGAAAACAAGAACACATTAATAAATAAAGGTGTCATACCAACCAGCATATTTTTACACAGAGCAAAAAAAAAAAAAGAGTTGTGTAACCCTAGCCATGTATATTGTTTCCACCAATGTGTTTCAAATTGCACTATGCAATGCTATTTCAATTGATCCCTGGGAGCCAAACTGAATTCAAGACAGACCAATACTACGGGGACTTGTATGGATAGAGCAATAGATAAACAATGTTATCTATTATTTTAATTCAAACAGCATGCACACATCCATGAGAACTTTCCAAATGAGCCTTCCAGTTTGGCTGCTCAACATGTGTTACTGTGTGACACCCAAAGGTAACGCAGGTCTCTTGGAATACATTAAACAACCAAGAGCAGAGAGTAGCAACTCCACCTCAAACCACAACACTTTCCTTCCAATGTGCAGAATGAGTTTTCTTTCCAAATGTGTTGATTTCTTCAATCTGATCATTTCTTGTACATCTATATTTACTTTTCACATGGCTGCATACCACAGAGAAAAGCCTATCTCTGGGGTCTTGCTGTAATGGGACCATTATATTCACAGCTTGGTACTGCCTGTACCTCAATGTGCAGACAAAGAACCTAAGGACTTAAATATGTGCAAACAACTTGAAAGGCTTGCCTTGCAACCACAGAGATGGGGGTTAACTGGGGAGGCAGAAGAGTGTCTCAGAGTGTGTGTTTTTGTTTGATATGATGGTTTTTTGGTATTGATTGTGTTGAAGGCAGTGTGGAAGTATAGTGGTTGTGGGCTTACAGCTGGAGGAGGAGAGCCTGTTAAGGGCAGCATCTCTCCCTGACCACTGAGATGACTGTCTATTCTGTATGACTACAGCAGATAATGAGAGGCTAGACCAGGAGCCTACAGACTGCCCAAGGACATCATGTATTATATACAGCTTGATACTCTACCTCTGCTTTGTTTTCACACAAACCCTAGGCCCTGCCTCTGCTGGGCTCAGCTACAGCAGCCCACACTGAGCAGAGTGAACCTCCTGTCTGATCTCTGTGCATTTGCAGAGGTGTAGGCACAGGAAGTTGTTAAATGACTGTACTTCATTAAATGCTGGATTTGCTGCAGTTGGGAAGAATGCATAAGAGCTGCCAACTGTAACTGCGTTTTGCAACAATGCTTGGTATGGGAGTATAGATTTTTACAATATTTATGAAATAAAAAATTGCGATTTTAGAACTTACCCCATATCAGCACAACATAGCGCAGTGGGATATAATATAACACTGTCGTTGCCACAAACAGCACCAAGCAGGCCAGGCAGGACAGGAACGGGACAGACCAGTTGAATATGCTGTGGATGAATGATTGTGTCAGATTAATGTGAATATCTATTAAAAAAAAATCATGTCAAAATAATTTGAGATTCATAAAATCAACAAAATAGAACAAATATGAAATGGTTAAATTACTTCTTGATTCGTTCCCCCACGCTTGCAATTTCATCCAAAATGTTCTGGACGGTGATCACTACTTCCTGCACCATATGTATCTTCTCCATCAAACCTTTTTTTCCGGATTCCTGAAAAAAAAATTCACAGACACTGATGAGGTACACTGTATGTCAATTGTTGGGCAGGGTAGACAAAGACCAGTTTATCTCTGCTGTGCTATTATGTGTGATTTATCTATTGAATGGCCTATAATGAGCAAACACAGTATATCTTCAGAATATGCTTTTGAAGATGAGACAGACTCAGTGCTCAGAAGCTGTTATGTGGATGGCTGCGAGATTTCAGCTTTTGTCTGCCACACACAATAGAGCTGTTGCACAAGTGCAGCACAATCAAGACTCTCTGGTAGATGAAAAGTACACAAAATGGCCATCCGCAATCAGGCAGTCGAGACGACCTAGACAAGAAGTGCAGGGGCCTCGCAACTTAGGAGAGACTCCATTCCAGCAGCCTACACAGGGCAAGTCTGAACTTGTTTTTACAAATCTGTCAGTCCCGGCTTTGAACAGTCATCCTGACCTATCCTAGCACTTCTAGGCATGAGAGAAATGCCTCACCCCGCTCAGGGCACCGGTTGGATGTTTTCTCACTCACACTCTCATGTGATTCTTGTCGCAAACCAACATTGCACATAAAGTATTATTTGCTTTACTTTGTTTTAATGCACATAATACCGGTGTGGGTGTGAATTGGCAGACATATTTGTAAACCTGGTGGACCTGGCAAAGCAATAAGTCAATGTTTGAGGGGGTTGGAGGGGTTGGTCTGTCTTGAAATGAAATAAATGTGATCACATCAAGGCTGGAAATGGCAAAGAGTGTGTGAAGCCTTCCAGAGGCAGAGGAGTGACTAGAGATAACACGAGTAACACAAGCTAAAGAGGGCTGAGAAGCCTCACATCAAAAGGAGGAAATAATGACAGGAATGATGACAGAGAGGAGGGCGGGAGAGGACGAGTGAAAGGGAGAAGGGGAATGAGTGTGTGTGTGTGTGTGTGTGTGTGGGGGAGGGTGCTGTCTGATGGACTCTAACAGGAGGCTTGAGGATGTCTATATGTTTATGTTGTAAGGCGGCCGAGCCCCAGCCCGTGTGCATTGACAGCGTCCAGACAGAATGCCTTTATCAGAGCTTCATGAGGCAGCCCATGGGAACACTCTGTCTGCCAGCACAGAGAGACTCCCCACCGTCAGGCCTGGTCTCCTCCACGAAAGGCGCAGGAAGAGAGCAATTCCCACACTCGCGGAGCCTCCCCCACCGGGCTCAGATCTGGACGGACGCTGGAGGTTCGGCACTCTCCAAAAAAGGAAAAACTATCTCAAATATGCTTTCTGTGAGATAGCTAAAGAGATTAACATCTCGTGGTCTCATTGTGGGGAGCGGGGAGTACCGGCCTTTATGCATCATCTTACCACACACCGCTGCATGAGGGCCAGAGCAAACCTTCAACCCCTGCGTAATGTTCATGCGGGTCCTTTACTCCACATCAGGTGTTAATTGAGCTCTTTATCCTAAGTTTTCATTGAAAGCAGGGAACACTATGTGTGCCTGCTAAAAGCCATTAAAATCCATGTCGGTGAGCTCCTGATGGACCCAGAGAGCCACGCATGGAGAAATGATAGCTCACTAGATATGGAGACGCATCAGTTAGGCTCAGATTCCCTTTCATATTTCCATTTAAACTTGTTTAAGGGACCCAATTACATGAATTAGAATTCAAATCTAATAAGAGATACAAACCATTATTTAACTGCAATGGATACACATGCAAGGTAAATTTAGCCAAAAATACAGCTCAGGCAGAAAAAAAGAGAAAACATAGTGGCTTTCATTTCTAAGGGAAAAACAGACCAATAGATGTACTCTGAAGTATGCATCAAGAGGCTCAGCTCTCATGATTATCATTATTCATCTCCTTTAAGATTCTTGAAATCCTCCATCTCCTTAGCGACCAACACTGAAGTCCTTCCTACATTAATCATTTGATGATATTCTTTATCTTTGTTCATTTCTCTTTTCAGCCTCTATAAGAGAGCATGATTCTCCTAGAAAACAAAAATAAATAAAACAGCTCCCTGTGAAATGGAAAGGGATTGGTAAACTGGGGATGGACTACATGAATTCTAAATGTCTACTGATTAGAAAACCTGTGTCAAATCATATTCTCATTTCAGATAAAATTGTAAAAGCTTCCTTTTAAGGTGCCGTAATGGAGAACAAATTTGATCTCCTGCACAAAGGTAAACATACTCTCCCAGGCATGTGGGGCATTATCAAAAGCTGGAAAAAGCTCATTTTAATTAGAATAAACGGTGCCAAATTTGAATATTCAGCCAAAGCTTGACTGAATATTTTCTAGTGACTTTTTTTTTTTTGACAAAGACAAGAAGAGCATGTAATTGAAAAACACCTGTGTTCCTGGGAAATCATCTCACACGGTACGATGAAGAGCTAACAAACAAATTGATGCACAACACAAAAAGCTCTTGGAGGCTTTTATGTGTTAGTGGGTCCATGTGCCGTCGCTCTGGTAATGCACGCCGCAGATTATGACATGGGCAGTCTGTCTGACTGGTGCTCTCAAGGAGACCCAGCGGTGACTGTGGTCTATGGGGTGAGAGATAGAGTAACCCCCCCCCCCCCCCCCCCAGCTCAGTCTAGCGCCCCCCTCCTCCCCTGCCCCCCTGCCCCCCCGACCCCCCCTCCCAACTCCCCTGGGCTGGGCTACGGGAGCAACTCTACCCCAGACCAGCCCTGCCAGCCGGGGGCAATGGAAGGGCTGTTTCATCTTCCCACATTCATTTGTATTGGAGATCTATGGACTTGTTTTGCCTCTCTGTTTCTTTATGTTATGATTAAATATTGTCTATCTGCACAATTGATACCTAAGGCCAAAGGGAAGTCACTTTGCCCACACATAATTTGTAAGCTGTCTCTTTCCCTGAGGACAGATTTGTTCACAGGGAGAGGATCTGTTCTGTATTATCCTGCTGTAACACTGCCTTGCCTTTCGTCTCTCTTTAACGTCATGCCTTCACATTCTTGGTGCTCTGTCTGAGGTTTACATATTTCCTTCCTCAAGGGGAAAAAAGGGGGATAAAAACATATTTGAGTGGTAATCATAACCTTCTCAGAGGGAAAAGCCTTTATTCACGTTAGAGAAAAGACTAGGGAAAAAAGCAAAGCCTTTGAAGTCATCAAATTTAACACTGATCACTCTTTAACCCCAAATATTTTTAAAGAAGACTTTGATAGGAGGTGTAAAGCTACACTGCTTGATCTAACTGCATGATATCACATTCAAGTGACAGCAAGACCATAACAAGACTTTCAAATAAGCCACTTTAAATTAAAGCTGACAGCTTAAAACAAACATGGGTGACTGCTTAATTAGTAAATGAAAGGAGATATTTCATTTCCTCTGAGTGTGAAAGGGCTTAGGAGGCTCATGGAAAACCTTTCAAAAAGCTTTAAGAGGCCAATGCTGAGTTCTGAAACACACGCAGGGTTTTCATAAATTCTTACACCATTTTGAAAATATTGCTATTTCTCAAACCACAGTAAGAGTAAAAAAGCAAAAACACCTCTATTATTTGTAGAGGTGTTTTGCAGTAGTGTAAAGACACTGGTAATAATGATTCTATGAAGGGGTGACATTATTAAATTCTGTGCATAAAGGCAGTCCTGCCTGATTCAATATTCATAAAAAACATTGAATTCCCTGTATCACAGCTGTTTGTTTAAGCACCAGGTTGCCTGTTCCTATAGCGATGATGGCAAGTGCCGCTTCCCACTCGGTGTGTGCACACATATCATGCGAGTTTCATCCGTGAATTAGCCCATCCTTTCAGACAGGATTTGGTGGATGGGCCTGTGTTTTTAAAAGAAGCTGGCTTTCTCCGTAGCCCCGGGTCATCACAGCAGAATATATTGAGCACATTATGGATATGAATCCTGGGCCTAGACACGCAGCACAAGGGTCACTGCTTGGAGGCTTTGCGTTAGTTCCACACTTCATTGCCATAAAGCAATAATACACATCCCTGTTAACTCTTCCTTCTTCATAGAAAACAGTGGGATGAGTGTAATTGAATATGTGCTGTGGGGGAAGTACAATTTTCAGGGTACTTTAAAATTTGTTGTAGTAATAATACTATCCCATTGAGATATATTACTAAAAGAAATGACAGTGTTGATTTCTTACAAATGAACAACTGTGAAAATGATTGATAACCTTTTGGATTAAGAATAGTTTTATTGCTGTGTTATTGCACTTAGCTTGATTTGTTCTGGTAGTAAAAGGTCATTCTCAATGTAACCATTCCATTTAGACAAGTCTGGAACAAATATCTACTGATATTATCCCCAACAGCTGCACAAACCTCAATTAATGATACAGTTTAAAGTTGATTTATAGATTTTTTCAAAGGGCTGGGATATCGCAGCAGAGTGCATTTGCAGAGTGACACTGAATACCCAGAGGAATAGGATAAAGTGCTGAATGGAGAAGTGTGTGTTCACATGCTATTACTGTTTCATAGATGTTGTCCTCATTTGGGATGCATGAAAATATTCTATTCTTGGGTAGAAGTGAGCTTCTGAGAAATATTTGTCATTGTAACTTTGCAAAAGTCCCAACTAGAACTTGTATGACATCTTTACTTTGGTAGAATAATTTTTACTTTTTTAACAAGCAAATGTCCATGCGTACAAGAACAATAATCTGTGGCATTTGCTGACCCAAATATTTGTAACCACCAACTGCATCCAGACGTTTTAGTTTGATTTAACCTTGGTTATTCAGAGAGAAATATTAAGGTTCACTGTGCTACTGATATACAGTAAGATTTATATTTTTTTTATAGGATTTTCAGACAAAGTGTTCTTTAAATTTTGGAACAGCAAATGTTAATGGTAAAATGTTTATTAAAACTAAAAAGTGTTGTTAATGTTCTACCAAAACATATTATCCCTTAAAACGGTGGAAAGAGACAAGATAAAATACCTTCTCATCTTCTTCTTCATCCTCAGCCATGCTCATGTTCACCTAAGAGAGAATAAAGGGTAGAGGGTGATTTCAAATGAACGGGACATGTGGGCACTGGAGCATTTTTAACAAACACCTAGTAATGAAATTTTCTTCGAGTACATTCACCCCTATTGGGAGAGGCCTGTTTCCATAGAGACTGCATCACAGGGGTGACCTCACACAAAAGGAGAGGTGAAAGAGGGCCTTCCTCACAAGAGCACTGTCACACCAAAGCAATCTCATTTCTCCACAACATAAGCACACAGAAAAACAGAAAGGGGAAAGAGAAAAAAAACATTTAATTTGGATGCTGTTGCCTAGATCACTTTATATCAAGTCATCCCTGACCCCGCTGTGGTGCACACTGTGACATTGCCTGGGAACAGAGCTGTGTCATTGCCGGCCAGAGGGTCACACAGAGGTGACAGAGTCTCCACACTGGATATGAGGGTGAGCCTGGGCTTTAACATTGCCCAGGGACGGCATCTTTGCCAGCAGCCATAAACACAATCACTGGGCTGGGGATGTTGCTCCGGGGAGGGCGTGTGAGCAGGCCAGGCCCCTAGCTGGCCGATGAGATGGCTTACAACACAGTGAAATTGGGGGGCAGTCAGAAGTGTGAACAGCATTAACCTTCACAGACATGTGTAGGGCAAACATATTTCCATAACAGTAGATAGAGAGGAGATAGTGGCATGTTCTGCAGAGGGCTGTGGTGCTGCCTTTACAAATGTAGTGCAGCTATACCAATATATTATATACATACAATTGCAGTAATTTAATTTTAACAGCATTTTGCTGCTTGATGATTCGTCTGGCCTCTGGAGACACTGTAGAAACTAGTCTAACCAGCTCTATAACATGCAGAATTGTGCCACTATCAACCCTAGTGTGCCATGCATTTAATTTAACAGCTCCCATGTGTTTCAAAAAAATATAGTAGTAATAATGCCATTGTAATATACCGTAGATGTGTAAGCGTAACAGTTTTAAGTTGACATATAAATAGAAAACTGGCAAAATGTATTATACCCATAGCGTCTCAGCAGTGGTGGGTTAGCATACAGTACATGTTAGCGCTGTAACAATGTGCTTCTATAGATCTGTGTGGATGAACAGCGCACGTCACTCACCAGGTCCTGGTTGGAGCTGGCCCTCCCTGTGCTGAGCTGGAAGTAGCTCCAGCCGACGAGCAGAAGCAGGAAGAGGGGCAGCATGAAGAGCTCCCAGTGCCACACCGTCACCAGGAAGATCTGAGGAGACAGGACGTGACAGTATAGAGCATAGCACATCACACACCCTCTCAAATCTCAACAAGCCTCTTCCCACAGCAACATCTATAATGGTTTTTACCCCCCCAATCCCAAATCTCATGAAAAGCACAACAGACTGTAAAGCCACTGAGATCTACAGCCGATGGCAACAGATTTCGCTCTTAGTGGTTTGAAAGTAACAGACATTTGGGGACAACTTTTAATATCTTCAAATCCTATTTATATCTACCAATAACACAACACTGGCAAAGTGCCTTACTGCTGAACAGAAAGTATGACATGGGTAGGCATGGTATGCTGTCTTTTAACTAGCACATCAAATCCTCTTAGACTCGGAGACAGCAAGGCTCTCTGACTATGCACATATGGCAACTGGAGGAGCATTTGCAACATTTACCCCCTCCATGGTGATGATACTGAGAAAAGCCAAGACCCCTGGTAGAAATAAGATGGATCACACTGAATGCATAATCCCTCATAATTCTGTAAAGGAGTGGTGCTAAGCACGTTGCACAACACCCACTGCATTTCACAGCAGAGCACTAATTGGTCGGCTGCATTTAAACCCATTTAGTGACAGCCTAATGAGTCTGTCTCCAACTGAAATTATCAGGAATGTGTGAGGAGGATCACACCAGCAGGTTGACAGGGATGAAATAAAAACGTCCCCCACAGCAAGTTGAATCTTAAAATCTATTATAGTGTGATTATGTGCCAATACATCCAACATATGGTCCTCTCTCATTTAGCGCATATACTGTATAGAATGTGCGTTCTTCTTATATTCTACATTTGCTATAACTACTGCATCATTTGTATCAGTTACATTCATTTTAATTAATTCACCAAGTTTTTATTCTTTGGCAAATTTTGTTTGTTTCAAAACTTTGAGCATCACTGCTATGCTAAACCACTGCTGGTGTGTGATAGCACAGTGCAGTCTGGGCTCAAAGAGCTGGAGGCTGCTTGGAGTAGGAACAATATGTTAGAGTTAAGCCTGAGACAGGATGTGAAGCACTGGGGCCTTCAGGCCTCAATAGCAGGCCTGTGAACAGCAGACTGCTCCTGTCATAGCAACCATGCAGAGTCCGTGCATGTTGCTCTGGGGGCCAGCCTACCTACTGCCACACCAGGCCTAGGTTCAAATGGCCACCAGGGAAACGTGAACCATGAGTAATGCACGCAACACTGTGGCCCGACTGCCTTAGGCTTCGCCACTGTACCGCTTGTTATCCTTCAATACAATCTGGGAGATGGTGGGTGAACAAAAGCAATGCGCAGAAACACGGCGGGACGACCAAGATGTAAAGAAATAATATGAACAATATGTTATTGTTATTTTCCTATAACAGCTCATTTGAATTATACAGCCGCAAACTAGAGCTGGTGGGGAAAAAAAGGTAAACAATGAATATGCATGATGTGCAGAGGTAGCTGCAGTGCATCTCCTCTCGGTTATGAATAACCTACGTCATATGTTGTCACCTCAGTTCCCATGAGGCTATTCTAAAGCGACGCTCTCCTCACCCCAGAGGAATTCAGCTGGCTGGTGGACAGGTAGCCTGTCATATCTCCAGCATTCTCATAAAAAAGGAAAAAGAAAGGGGGGAAAATGTGCCTGGAAACTGACATGAGCCCAGCAGGAATGTTGAACCTCCTTGCCCTCCCTGCAAAAGCTGCTACATTAACCACTAAAGTCTAATTGCTTGGTCTCTGTCTCCCTGTGCAAGTCAACAGAGGGAGCCAATTCATTTCCGCCCAGGGAGCCGGCAGAGAGAATCTGTCACAGGTATTCATAATCGCCCACTAATGCAAATTTCTGCTCACCGCGTTCTGGCTCAGTGGACAAGATAAAAGCCTACAGAAATACAATGCCTTGTGTCTAAACTGAGTGCTTAAATGAGGGTATAAACCAAAACTGTCAGAAATATCTTCTCAATTCCTCCCTCATGGTATGTCAGCCCATGTGTGCAGGATTTACATGCTTTTTTTTTTTAACACTAATAAAAACGTTACAGAGAAACATCTGGGAAAAGCTCTCAGATTCCTTCACTCAGGTGCACAGACTGAGACTTTGCCGTCAGATATCCCTCAGTAATGAGCAGAGGCAGGACTATACCTTTCCCTTGTCTCCTCACATTCTCCAGAGCTTCTGTGAAATGGAGACGGAACTAATTCCCCGCTAAGTGGTTTATGTTTTATTAGCAAGCAGCTGAGTGATTAAAGGACATGTCGGACAAAGTGCAACCTTTCAAGCGTAAGTGTAAATTTGTATAGAAAATAATCCACATTTTAATTGCCGTCAAAGTTAGGCTCCATTTCTGTCTTGAGGGCCTGACTGCATTTTTTTCTCCATCCGTCAACAAATTACACATGACAAGTAAAACCTTAAACCTTTAAACACTACAATGCTAATATGTTACATGGGCGGTAAAGCATTCATTTATTTAACCAAAAGGACATAAAGCAACAAACAAAAGCAGGGGAGGCAATAATTAATGATATACCTTGAGCATTTAGGTTTACACACAGCAGAATTGGATAATGAACGACTTGTAATTGAACAAGTGTTAGTATGTATGTCTGGGAGGAGTGTCTCTAATGTAGGAAACCTCCCTTGACAAACACCATTTAGCTGAAAAATGTCTGTATGATTATGCACGGGGTGTCCAGGGGGAAAAAAAAAGAATGAATTAATAAAACTATTAGCGCACGGTGGAGTAGGTGATGGAGATGCACTCTCCTTAGCCACCTGTAAGCGCCTGGAGAAGGGGCAACCCTGGGCAGAGCAATTCTGCCAGCAGGGTTAAGAACAGCCTGACAGATTTGTTTTATAGTGCCATTAATATGATTCCGCTAAATGCATTCTGCGCCTTCTCATGCAGATCCCCTGGCCAGCAGAATCCAGCACCTAATAATAAAGCACTCAGCGATTAAAAGTGTGAATAAAAAAACTTAAAGCTGAGCAAGCATGGCAGCTCCCACCACCCACACTCTCCCAGGAGGGGGAGAGATCGTAGCAGGAACAAAGGGACAAAGACACCCTCACTAAGAGTTTCTACCATCCTGTAAATTGATTAATAGAGGAGGGGGTGGCCCAGTCTACCAACCCAAACTACTGACTGGCAGACTTAACACCAGACTGCAAGGCTGCCAAACACTCTCCTTATACACTACAGCAGACAAGGGGCCGTAAATACAGGCATCACATAACAGCATAGCAGACATAATACTGCGGATGAGCCAAATTAGTGTAATGTTATAGCATATGGGGCCATACAATTACATTACCGGTGCTGTAAAAAAAAAACATAACGAAGTGAAAACTCTCTTTCCCCTATCATTTATTATGTGGTAGATTTAAAAAAAAATACCCATATTTTTTAAAACTATCCACAGTCCAAAAACAGAGAGGATTTAATCTTGGCTGTATCTACACTATTTCTCTTCAGTTGCACTCCACTTGGAAAGCTAAACAAAGCGAGGAGAGCACCAGCCAGCATTATGAGGGTCAGTCATGGGGGCTGTGGATGGATGCCAGATTACGTGAACATATACTGAAAGAGTTTAACAAGACTGACTACAGGCTGCAGGGTTTGTGTATGTGTGTGTTTGTGTATGTGTGTGTGTGTGTGTGTGTGTGTGTGAGAGAGAGAGAGAGAGAGAGAGAGAGAGAATCTATGTGTGTGCATACACAGACACAGAAGTATGTGGAATATAGCAAAAATACAAAAAATATAATAATAAATAAAAAGCGGGTACAAAATCTTGCACAGTCTTCGCTCTGATATAGATGTACTTTTTCTGGGTGAAATCAAGGGCAGCAAAAATTAATCTGCATTACTTCCTCAATTAAAATACAAAAAAGAGATTAATAATGAATCAAAGGCGCAAGTGGCAGCTCAGCTCACGCAGGTTTTTTTTTTTTTTTTTTTGGAACAGAGTCTGGCTGAGGGCTTATGTTGGGGACGGCAGCGGCAGGCTTTAAAGTAGCTGTAAACGCAGAGCAATGAGACATGTAATTTGTGGTGAGCTTGGGCCAGTGTGGGGACAGGCTTTCAGGGGGTGTCGGAGGCAGAGGAAGCACAGATAAGATTTCTCTTCGGGGCAGGTAGAGTGTGTGGGCAGCCGTGGCGCTCTGAGCTAACGCTGAATAAATATTTCACATACGCTCAGCTCAAGTCTTATCGACTGGGGAGAGAGAGAAGAGAGAGAGAGGGAGAGAGAGGAAGAGGGGGAGAAAGAGAGAGAGGCTGCATTCTACTGAGAGCAATAAAATGGGGAATCTCATCTCCCTCTTGAGCGGGGCTAAATCAGCTGTAGCAGCTCTGGAGTACAATGCAATTTACAATTCTTTTTTTTTTTTTTTTTAAATCAAATACTGATATACAAGCCTTGATATTTACTTAGTTACCAAGTTAGTTAGGTAGCTAGTTTTGTGCTTGTTTTTTTTTCTTTCATCAATAGCTTCACATTTAAATGAAAACCATAAACAAGAAAAAAGTATAGATTTTAGTAATAAATCCATACCTAAATATAAACATACACATCTATATTCCTAAACTAATTTCAAAACTAAACAATAAAAAATAGTATAACATAGTGTACTTCTGATCTAATTTGAGTGAATTAAGTGTTGACTAATTATTCTGACTGGTAAACAGAAGGTTAGCCACTGGAGAATGATAAGAAAACGCCACAGCTTGTAAGGATGCATGCAGAGTGCAGTGCAATAGTGATAGCAGGCTCTTTATCAAAGCGCTGAGGAAGAGCAGCCGTGCGAGGCAGAGCATTAGCATTTGCTCAGAGGGCCAGCGCTGGCCGTTGTCTCCCCGCCTGTCTGACACATGCCAGGGCCAGAGCAGCGGCAGTGCGGGGCCGGAGCGGGGCGGTCAGCAGGGGCCCTGTGGTGCCTGTCAGTGGCGGCTACTCTGACCCCGCGCTCCGGCACTGGCCACGAGTGTTTAATCCGTGTCGGGAGCGTTAACACTGAGCGACCTCCTGGGTGACAGATCTGCCATGCGAGCCTTTTCCCCTGAGGAGGCGGGGAGGGAGTGGCGTGGACTCTCTCTCCCTGTCAGCTCGGCTCACACGCACGTTAACGTGCCGGGGCCGAGACCGGCCCCACAACAGCCACACACAGGGGCGGACAGGTCGCCGGCTCAGCTGCCCGGGGAGAGGTGTCCTCTGTGACTAGGAAGGTGGCGAGTGTGTTAGAGGCAGTCATTACGATACGGCACACACAATGGGGTTAAACACAGAGCACACTTCATCTAGGCTGGAAATAAGTACAATATAAAACACAGTGCAACAGAGGCACAGACTAAACCGTGCTGCTGACAGTTATTTAGTGCACTAGGCTATTATTCATCTAAAGCCACTTTATTTGTTTATACTTAGAAATTACCTTGCGCTACTTTATAACACTGAATGGCAGTGAGTTTGGTTGGATTATATTGAATCAAATGTGTCCATGTCCTAAAACATACATACATATTTAAAATGGGCACGGTTTTATAGCCCTAATGAGGTGAATATTAACAGAGAAAGCTTGTTAATCCCACTAATAAGGGGACATGCTTCAAGGTTACATATTCGTGCATCCAGCAAGCCTCAAGAGCTATTAACTGACACACACTGAATAACACTATGTCAAATCAGAAGGCATTGCTGAGCAGTTTGCAGGTACTCATAGCCTATCATTTAATAATTAATAGATTTCTCACTATTTTCAAAACCATGAATACACACATACACACATCACTATCGCTGCCATTTTTTTTAAATTTTTTTTTTTTATCCTAGACACATTCCCACCGCACACTCTGTGAGAACTCCCACAGCCATGGAGATGGAGAGCATAACCCCCATGAGACTGAAGAAACCCACTCCTTTAAGGCCTCCAACTTTTTCAAACAGAGAGAAAACAGATGCAAAGCAGAAACAAGAAGACAATTCACAGGCGTGCACACACACACACACACACACACACACTGCACACACTGCTCTCTCACTGCTCTCACAAAAAGCACGGCCGCGCTGCATTGCAGTAAACCCCCCAAACGGGCAGATCCAAGACCCACAAAACATCTCATTTTCAGGGACAGTGTTAACAAGAACAATTATGACAACTCTGATTATGGCTTTGATCTTGGCTGTGCTGGTGTTCTGGTTAATGGCCCCAACTGCCACGGCTCTACACAGGTGGTCTCCTGAGACCTCTGGAGCCAGATCTGACCCTGTCCTGCCCTCATCTGGGGAGACGATGATTCTATCAGCCCAAAAAAAAAGAGTCCGTTGCAGCTGCCAACTGTGTTTACAGCTGCACCGCATCAAACATTCATCAAATGCCATCTTTACAGTCTGTGATGTGAGGCAATCAGCATTTCACAGGCTGTCAAATGATGTCTAAAGCGGTTGCTACCTGGCAGTGTCAAAAAGAAAATGGTTCAAATACTCACATAAGGTATACAGGTTTCTTTCTAGTCTAACTCCTGACAGATGAGGTACCTCATATGTTAAAATATTAATTCTACTTAAATACTTAAAGCGGTCTAATGACAGCAAAGCTCCAAATCAGCTTTCAAGTGTAAATGATCCCTTTTCTTTTTTTAACTTTCATCCATTTCATCTAAATCAAAATTGTTCTCAACTTTAAACTTCTGAAACAGATTAATTTGGCTGGCTAATACATGCTCATTTAGCTTTTTTTTTTTCTTCTTCTTCTTCTTTTTTTTTTTTTTCTTGGGGAGAAACTTGTCTCTCTCGGTCTAATGCACAGAATGGAGGATTTCACTCCAAGTTGTTCCCACGAATGGTTCCTGTTGGGAAAAGTAACTGATCTCCTCCACCTCCGTTCACATTTCCAGCAGTGCTATAGCTCCATCTACAGGTCCCATCCTTGTCTGCAGCAAAGAACTCTGGGTGACCCCTCTGCAGTCACTGCTGATGTATAGCACATTCATCTCGCTCAGTCTTAGTGAAAAGCACATCTAAAGGCCGTTATTTTATGAAGATTTTAGCTGTCACATTTTCTCTCTCTCAGAGAAAAGAACATGCTGTTGTCAAACTCTTGAAAAGTGCAGATCCTAGGCTCATTACTGTAGCATAAACAAGCAGAGAAAAAAAAAATCAAAATTTCTTGTTTGTATTTCCGTTCACTGATGAAGATGTTTATGAGGATTTGCCAGAACTTTGTTTAAACGCGTGAGAAAGATTTTTCTTTTTTTTTTACATTACCTAATTAGAAAGGCACTATTTTAAAACTGCAACCCATGGGTGGAAAATCGAAGGCAACTTCAAACAGTGTGGACTTTGCTTGCTGAGGAGATTGCACAATCAAAACAAGTAACCTCCAGCACCCGCAAACAATGACAATACTGCAAGACTTTCCATTCTTTACAGATTTTCCTCTCACACAATAATACTCAATGGCAGCATAATGCCAAATGAGCCATCAATCTGGAACTCATCACTGTGCATGCCCAATTTATATCTTCCTGAATGCAGTTTCTGATTGCCACTCATGAGGGGAAAAGTTATCTTGCTATGAGAATGCGGAAAAGTCTCCAAAAAATTCATCCATTTCTTTCTTTTTTTTTTATTACATTCCCATCCACTTGGCCAACGTGAAACAGACCAATGATCTCTCACGCAAAATTTGAATATCTTACACACCACGCACCAACAACCACTTCATAATGCATACATGAATCTACATAAACAGGATAGAAATATAGACTGCATGCTGTGCGGAGGTCAGAGAATTGGCCTGCGGGACTGAGTGATATAATGGCTAAGTATTCCTGGTAAAGCACTACGGAGGCATCCCGCAGTCCCAGTAGAAACCACAGCAGCAGTAATGCATTACAGGATGTATATGGTGTAAAACGGTAGGACTGGTCTGCCTGCTTGATAAATAATGTATTGTAATGTATATTAAAGCTAGACCCACCGCTGCAGCGGTTCCTACCGGCATACCCCGAGAAGCCTAGCGCTGCCTGCCACTGTAGAAAAGAGCAGACACTAGTGGTATAATTATGCACATCTGAGAGGCAAGCAGAGGCCATCTGTCAATGTCTGAATCAGTTACCTTATTACCACTGCCTAAAGATATAAATATAGGAGTGGGAGCTGCTTTCATTAAGGCGCATGGTGGCATGCTGCTTCAGACAGCTCCGAACACTAACTTAATTGCAAATGATGACTTGGAGGAGGAGGAGTGGCTGTGCTGTGGCCGGGCAGGGGCAATAGTGTGTGTAGTGGCATGGCACCAGGCTTGTAATGAGAGTCAGTCAAGGCCTTGTGGCTGCCCTCTCCTTTCACACGTCTGTCTGTTTGCAGCCTAATTCAGGATTTTTTTCCTTTCGCTATCAATCACGGGAAATATTCGTATGCGATTTACATGTTTGGCTGTGCAGTTGGTCGTTGGGAATGTAATAAATCATTGAAAACGAGAACCTTTCGCTCGTTGAACTCTCAGTCTGCTGATGAGTGGGTGATGAACACGCAGCGGCTGATTCACTCTCTCTTTGGGCGATTCTCACCATGCACCTTCGACACTTACACTATTTGAAGCACACCTCGTCGCAGACAAAGGCATACTCCAACTACTGTTACTGTCTGCTTTTAAAAATAACAACCGGTGTGCTGGTGTTTAGTCTGAAAACAGAGCCGTTTTTTTTTTTCAAACAGAAAGACAGGAGCATGGCAAAGTAGCTATAGTTACACAAGTACACATCGCAAGAATTATTCACTTCGCTAACAAGGAGCACATGACATACACCTGACGAACGTGAGGTAATTTCATCACTGGGAGCCATTAGACTACAGTAACGCTGATCATGATCAAAATCGCGTGTGTGTGTGAGAGTCAATCCTTCTCCTTCCTTCTAAGATCTCTATTTGTGTGCCGCACTCCTAAACAGCAGGTGGAGTGGAAGTGGAAATGAAAGATTAGAGTGTGCCACCACACACTCCCATCGCCTGCGGAGGATCTAATTATAGGTGGAAGAAGATGGCCCCATCCCGCTGACCTGTCACCTGTCAGCCTGCCTATCCTCCTGCTCTCCTGCCCATATCCCTGCCTGCCTGCTTCCAAGTCTCTCGCTATCTGCCTGCATACGCTGCACCCTACCTAACTGTCTGCCTCTCTCTTTCTGCGCTCCAACTTTCTTTCCCAGATAGTAGCCTGCCTCCCACTCTATCCTTATACAATCGCACGCATTGTTCTCGATCTTCCTGTCTGTGTGTCCGCCTGCCTGTCTGTGTGCCTTGCTGTTCTAAAGGCTGTGATACATTGAGCCTGGCCATTGCCTGGGGGGATTTGCACCTCAGGATCAGTGAGAAGGGCTTATAGAATACACCAGGTATGAATTGCATGTCATCCTGAGACAGAGCAGACAGAAGAAAGGCGGTGAAAGAGGAGTTCTTCACACACCCTGTCTGTGACCGCTTCCTCACCCTGACACGGCGCTGGCAGGGCTTTCATGGCAAGTGTACGCTCTTAATCATGACATTACATGTGCTGTACGGAGGGGGATTCACAGGGTGATTTAAGATTATTTAAGCTTAGGACCTTAGATCACATACCCTCATTAAAAACAGCTAAACAGAGACATTTAAACAAGGTTCAAATCTCGGAGGCAGACTGTCACTCCTCCACCCAAGGAAGCCGAGACTGTGATCCTCCTTACACCGTCCCCCGGGTTACGAGGCTTTGCTAAGAAGTCAGATGTACAAACACCCAAGCCCCAGCCCTTCAAATACACTCTAATGTCATCAGAACTGAAGGAAAGCCAAGTGGGGTTTGATTTAAAGGATAAAGCACATCCATCACATACACATTGGAGGAAAACAGAAGGTAGCCATTGTTTTTCATGGGAAAAGGAGCAGCAGAGAGAGAAAATGGCTAAAGCAAAGATAGTCTTCAACATCTAATTCACATAAAATGAAAGAGTTAAAACTGGGCTGCAGTGAAATGGGACAAAACTTGTACGCCCCAAGGCTTAAAGCGAGTTCATTAACGTGAGGCAATGACTTACCAGAAAGGCTATTAGACTCCGTTGCGTGCTCTCCCATTGAAAACAGCTTTTAATGTACTGTAACGTGTACAGAACTGCTGTGCTGATTTTGCGAACCCGATATATATTCTGGGCAAGAACCTAATGGGAAATAATTGGAACAAAACACCAGTTAGTATCTTTTGATACTGGACATAATGTTTATGACTTTGCAATCAGGTTGATTCAGCTTTACAATCCCTTATTTGCTACTATGTAGTTTGATGTTTAAAGCCAATTAAACTAATTAGTTTGACTATGACCAATCCAAACTATGACCATGTGCAGCTTTGTTGTGGCCACATTATTAGTGGGTTGTGAGGGGAACATTCTGGCATTTTTTTTGCTACTCTGGTTTCTATTATGTGTATTGGCATAATGTAGTGAATAACACTAAAATATCAATAGAAATAACCTTTTTGGAGAATTTTATGTTTTCCTCCATGAATTTTGTCTCCTTTGGTTGGAAGGATCTGACACCGGCTCTGACCTGGGAAAAGATGTAATGAAAAAACAAAAAAAAAAAAAACAAAACACTTGGTCTTAGCCTATACAGCAAATTATTGTATTAAAAACTCAGTATGCATCTAACAGAATCACCATATGATATGGAGAAGTTCCACTTTTCATATTTAGCTTGATCCTTACTTTGTTATAGATAACATCCAGCACCAGTGTGATCGTCCCTTTGGACAGCCTTCCCAAGTCTTCTTTCTTCAGGAACCGACAAACCTGCTGTCCATTCTGAACCTTTTGCATTAGGATTTGAAATATAATCTATAGCATCAATAATCATCATAGGACATTTTGTGGATGAGAAATTCAGGCCTTTACAAACTAAATCATATCACAGCGGTAACCTACTGGATGATCACAATCAAACTTACAGTCAGTAATGGGATCACCACTTTCCCCAAAAAGTTTGGGGCTTTGTCTCCATTCCCATCAAGGACAGTGAATTCTATCACATCGTGGATGTCCTTGATTGGGCTGTAACATCAGATTAATACATAAGTTATCCACATTTATCTATATAAAAAACAGCATATTTATGGTGGATGGTGATGGTATTTACTCACAATGTAAAGACTTTGTTCCACTCTGGATTGAGGGTCTTGTGGATTGTCTGAGTTTGAAGCCTGCTGTTACCGAGCTCAATAACACAGAAGGGGTCGCTTTTTCCTGCAAATGACAAAGCCGTGTTATTATTTAATCTAAAAGGAAGGCCACGACCATGAGGAACACAATCAGAGAAGTGAATTTCTGCTCCACATTACCGTTGAGGTCTGCTGCTGGAAGATCTGTTGCCTTTATAACCTTGACCTGAAGGAAGCCGACCTCCTTCACACTCTTGTGTGAGTTCTTTAAGCGCTGCAAAAAGGAATGTGATGAAGTCATCTTTATTCAAAACACTTTCTGTGAAGATGGTTGAAGTAATAATCTCCCACACAAAATTGTATTCTTAGTGCCCAAAATGTACCAGAATTATTTTGTTATTATTGAAATAATTGTCTGCCACTACTTCATAAAATCAATTGCATTCCTTCTAACTGAATCAAGTGATATTAGAATCCTTAGTAAATCCTGAATATGGGCTGAAGATGGGCTGTTGGTGGTGACAGAAAAATCCTTATATTTATGCAAAAAAAAAAAAAAAAAATATATATATATATATAAACACAACACACTGCAATCAATTTACTTGAGTTTACAGACGTGACCGGGTGCTGAATCTCTCAATATATGAACCAATAAATTGTGTGGCAAATAAATATACATAAAGGTGTGCTGTCCAGTAATCTTTATAGAAAAGAAAACAAAAAAAAAAACGAACAAATTTCTCCACGATTGCGTCTCTCTCATCAGGCTGCTCCAGCGGAGCTGTGTGGATGTCAGAGATGGAGACGCCGCAGCAGGGCCTCAGAGTGACCAGGAACACCAGCCGGCCCTTTCCTGGGTCCAGCACATGGGTGCAGAGCTGCCTCTCATTCACTGGAAGTCTGGATATGTCAGTCTCAAACCTGAAACACATTAAGGGAAATAGCTCCACTGAAACACATCAAGTCTACTTGTCCTATGGAGGAGCAAATGTGAGCAAAATTAACACTACCCAGCAGGACATACTCACATCCCCCATGATTCGTCACTCTTCCTCCCTCTCTTGGAGTACACCTCCACCTGCAGAGGTTCCTGGTTATCTTCAAACTGATTGAAGTCAAACTGCTCTCTCCACTGGGGATTGGCCTGAATGCATAGGTTCTGAGGGCGGTAAAGCCACAGATTCAGCACATACAGTAACATGGAAACACACACGCACACGCACACACACGTTGATGCAATGTCAGGTTTAATGCATTGTCAGACTGAGCAGTCCCTGCATGACAGGTGGATTAAGTCTTCATTCAGTCCAACCAGAACGAGGCAGGAGAGGAGAAGGAGAGGTTGGTGGTGTGTGTGTGTGTGTGTTTGTGTACGTGTGTCTATTTGTGTGTGTGTGTGCTTGTATGTGTACACCTCGGTAGCCACTCTGGGATTGTAAACACTGACAGCTTCCAATTAGAATCAGCTTTGTTCAACAAACAAACAAGCAGAGAGGAAAGCAGAGAGGTTTACAAAGAAATGACACGACAACACAAGACAAGTGCACCGTAGAATCATCAGGGGGGAGGCCAACAAGTAGAGGTAGATGAACAGGGCATGCTGGGTATGCAAATGAAGGCAGTGAAGCCCAGCACCTGAAGCACGGGGAGACGCGAGTGGCAGCCATGCCCAGTCTAATGAGCTGCCTCTGCCATGGCCCAGTGAGCCAAGGTGGAGGTGAGTCACTGACAGGCACCTGCTGAGAGAGAAGCGGGACGGAGAGAGATAGGGGCTGGGAAAAAAAGACTTAGATGAAGTACGAAGAGTAAGACCTGAGAAGACATGAAAAAAAGACAGAGGAGCATGAGAAAAGGGAGTGTGGGAGAAGAAGTGAAAGAGAAAAACTAGTAAAGAACAAGGCCAACCTTGCTCTTGTACTTCTGATCACCCAGCCGGAAGCGGACGTAGATGTCCCCATGGCCGTACTGCGGCAGGTCCTGTCCCTCCACCAAGGTGATACCGTACACCCCGGTCCACAACTGGTTCTTCAGCTGACTCTTCTGCATCTCGGCTGTGCGCTGGGATGGTGTCACCGGTTGGACCTGGTTCTGTTGCGGGGCACAAATACACAGAGACAGTTACTGTTTTTTTATATGTGGAAACCGTGTGTGTGGAAGCTCTGCGCGCTCCACTCTGTTTACCTGCTCCTGCCTCAGCCTGGCACCTCATCATGTTCATAGAGTGCATGAAAGTAGGACAAGGGTTTACACTATACAGCACATCTCTGTTGGAGCACATTAGCACATCTCTACTGACAGGCAAGCCACACCACGGACGCTCCTGGAGAGAGAGGGAGAGAGGGACGTCAGCGAGCCGCCAGATGTCCCTGGCTGTGACAGTCCCACTCATCACTGGCTCCCAGACTGAGTGTGGGGAGGCAGGACACTTGGCATACTGCACTAGAGACAGCAGGCAGCAGTGAGTAATGATGCAAACCACATAGCTCTCTCATCAGCAAATTATGCATACATGCAGTATGTATGGCCAGCATATATGTTTACTGTATGTTGGCATATTCTTCCAATTTTAATTTCACCCGCAGAATGCTAAATCTCGGTGTACAAAAATGTTCCTAGTCCTAAATCTTAAATCCTAAAGCGGAGCTAAGAAATTAACAAAAATGTTCTGCATATGAGAACTCTCTGGAATCAAGGACAGGCCCAGCAAATAATCCACTACTCCTGCCGTGTGTCACAGAGGGAGCGAGGGAGAGGGGCCTTGATATGTTTCCATGTGTTAGAGTTCCCGTGAGGCCGGGCGGTGATAGGCCAGGGCTGTAAAAACAAACAGCAGAGAGGTTGTGTAGGGCTGACTGTAATTAAAGAGCAGGACCGTAATCTGCTCTTGCCTCTTTGATTGCCCGGCTCCTTCGGCTGCCCCGGCCGACGCTGCTTCAAACAGCCCCGCTACGACTCCCCTGCCACTCCGGCCCCTCCTCTTCACTACGGGGTCACAACCCACATTGCCACCCAATCCGGAGGGGATCAAAGCACATCTCAGGGACCTGAATTAACATGGAATACCACAGGCACAGCCCTATAAATATCACCCCCTTCAAAAGAAGAGGAACAGAGGGAGTGGAGGAGCGATATAAAACAGGCCTCAGCCAAGTCATCCCAAGTGTTTATCTTGGACACATTTCTATCTCAGCGGCCAATAAAACAATTCCACTTAACTGTAAGTGGCCCCTAAAGAGAATCTATTCCTGGTCCTAAAAGGGCTGTGCGATTGCTTCCATATGGTGGGACAGCATGGGGACAAGCAGGACGAGCTCAGACCCAGGTCCATTTGGCTGGTACCTCGGCTCTGTCCATCCACAGCTGTGATATTACATCCTAACATCTGGGTTATTGCCCGCTATGCCTGGGAATTATCAGCCTTGCCGATCTTAGGCATCCCACACTGGCAACATGCCTCAAACAGCAGAGGCCCCCCTCCTCTCTCCCATACGCCCCCCTCCTGTTTGAAACACTATCACACAGCAGAGTTTTACTTAGGCACTTGCCATTCCCTGTCTCCGTGGTGGTAACACAGAGGGAGAAAACGATGTTCGGAAAGAGGGGGAGTGGAGCTGCAAGAGCTGTGTATTCAGCACCTCCAGGATAGGTGTTAAATGCAATAAGATATTGTACGTTTGTCAAAAATGAAATGGAAAAAAAAAATGGCATTGTTACATTGTTAAATTAGCACTGTGATTTAGGCAGCAGAACATTGTGTAGAGTCCCATCACACATTTCTGTCTCCCTCTGAGTCCCTTTAACCATCTGTAGTGGATAACCTACAATGTGTATGAAAATGGCTTAATTCCTTTGTCATCTAATATCAAATTGAGATTGTCTTCTGGACCATCAAGAGACTGAACAGTGGCAGATGTAGTGACTATATAGGTGTGAATATAAACCCACAGCTACAATCACTGCAGTGCGAGTCCCAAACAGCAACCCTCCTATTTCACTCTGAATCTAATTACAGCTACAATATATTGAATACCGCTTGAAAAGAGATGGAACTTTGTTTACTACAAAACCCAATACTGTAGTATAATACTCATCTAAGGGTTCTTTCAAGACAACATATTCTGTCAATATCAGTATTTTTACAAACTTTGATTACTATGTAATATTGTTCAATACTTTTTTTTTTTTTTGCAGCAAATGATATACCACTGAATATAATATGCATTGCAAAAAAGGTTCGCTATAAAACCACAAAAGAAATAGGCTGTGCTGAAACCAAGGTTACACACAAAAGCCGGAGTCCTGGGCGTACACCTCATTCTTTGTTGTACTATAGTACAGTGAGCTACTGCCCCCTAGTGCTTCACATCAGGGAAACTGTAAGCACAAACATTAAAATGTCAATATTGAACACTGGCATAGTGATTTCATTTTGGATCAAATTTGGAAATGCTAATTTAAGAGCAGATGTGATAATAACAAAATCCATACCTTATTCTTCCTTGGTGGCCATCTCTGTAAATCAAAAAGAATCCAATCAGCACAAATAATCAAGGGAGAAGTAGAGACAGAAAATTAGATCTACAAAAGCTTCTGGCATCAGAAATACTCTTACAGGGCTTCTCTTGATGGTGGCATCTCTAAACATTAAGCAGATGTCAACGATGATGACTCCCATGTTGTCTTCCTTACTTTTCGGATCATCCAGACGCAGCTCCATCTCATAGGTTCTGCGCAGAGACAGAAAGGTCACGAAAAAGATTAACACTGATGGCCACTTATGGATATCCTAATAATAATCTATTACATTATATTTTATGCCATAAAAATGCACTACTCACTTGTATAATTCGAGATTTTTCAGGGCAATACTGCTGGAACCCATGAACTCATCAGAGGTGCGATTTTTATCATAGACCTGCAACAACATTACAGACACAATTAATTTGACATGTACATTGCAGGCTCCTGTACAACACTTTTGCTGTAGACCAAAGCTGTTTATAAAAAGTTAGTTATCCATTTCTTTCACATAAGATACTGCACTGCCGTTCAAGCAGAGGTTTTTAGAACCGGTGAGAGGAGGCCTACCCGAACCTCGACGACATGCTCTCTGTCTCGCAGAGGGTGGGAGAAGGACTCGTTCCACCGCGGATTCAGGTTTTTATACACCACTTTGCTTTTGTAGAATTGTTTTCCTTCAAGTTTGAATTTCACATACGGATCACTTGTACCTAGAATGAACATGGAAAAAAGAGCAGACCAACAAGACAATGAAGTATAGTGTGACACAAGTGGTAATTAACATAAAGTGTTATGTTAACATACGACCACGGTGTAAAAACACTGATCTCATAGCAATCTATGGTACAAATGAATTATCTAATGCAAACTCTGTTTATTTCACGCGGAACATATTGTCACTCTTAAAAACATACACGGTGCATGAGAACACACACATGCACACATATTATACACACCCTTCCCCCATGCTGGTTAAATCAAAGAGCTGCTGTGTGAGACTGAAATATGTGAGGAGGAGGTGCGCCCCACATCTACTGGCAAAAACAGAGGGATGTAGCTGTTTAATTGTGAAAGAGTAGAAACACTCGCCAGCATGAGGCAACCAGAAACCAAAATCTAGAAGCAACCAGTGTTAATCTCCCAAGCCTGTTAAGAAAGTCTGTCTGCGAGTGGGGTGGGGGTACGGGACTTCTTTGTCTCTGCCATGGCATGCAGATTGGCCAAAAAATGAAAGCCAGTCCCATGCCTTCATTTGTATAGGGGAATAAAGGGGTGCTTGAGAGAGCCTGCAGGGAGGCTTGAATCACATGACAAAGGCCCTGTGGGGATGGGCTGTCAGGCCTGTCAGCTCCCCACTCCAAATGAACATCTCGCAAAGGCAGGCAGGACCCACAGCAGCTCCGCCCTGCCAGCCTGTGACAGGGAAACCTCCAGGCAACTTGACAGGAGGAGAATGTGGCAGCTAGCAAGGAGAAAAGCTCTGGCATGACTGAGAACGGTGACGATGGAAATTAATGGGAAAAAAGGGGAGAACAAAAACCGAGGAGTGGGGGCTGGTGGCGTGGGTCCTTTCAGAATATGTAATGACAATGTATGCCATTGGTGAGTCTTTGGCACGGTGTTGATTGTTGGGCAAACAGTGGAGAGACAGGGGGCGTGTGGGGATTGCATCATCGTGGTGCCATCTTGTCAGGGAAAGTAAGGTCTCAACTAGCAGGGAGTAGGGCACTGGGCTTGGAGGATCTGCTGCCACCATGCAGGGCGGAAAAAAAAAACTGAATCATTCTGTGAGCAACATCCATTTACCATTCCTCTTTAAGATGACTTCCCAGTTCCACAGGAGCTAGTCCAAAAAAACAAAGCTTATGTAGCCTAATGGTTTAAAAGTTCAATGAAATAAAACAGATCTAGCTTTGATATATTATCTCATATCATACATTTCTGCCAGGAAAATGCAGCTATGTCAGTCTAAAATGACCAGCATAAATCTTTGACTTTAAGTAATATAGGATATACAAATAGTCTGAAAATAGCCATAAATAGTCAGTAAATAGCCATAGTGCCTGAGGTCATGAGGCCAAACATAATGCTTCTCTAATACCGTGGTTCCACTTGTGGACACTCGAGGTCGCTGCTTTCCCAAAGTAAACCCTGTAGGGTCTGTTGGGCCTCAGGGAAGGGTCAAGAGGAGCATGAAGAAAAGACAGATGGAGGTTTGTATTTGACACTCTCTCTCCCCTCTCTCTTGCTCTCTCTCTCTCCCTCTCTCTCTCTCTCTCTCTCACAGATCAATATCTTGGAGTCACTGGGGACTCAATTCTCAAAAGAAAACTCAGTTAAGAATAACAATGGACTCACATGTGTTCAAATCTAAACTATCTTTCACAGTTCATATCAGATTGATTATCTGGATATAATACAGTTACCACAGTATGGATTAAAATGTACCACTTTAAATCAAGCATGCTATACAATTAGAATAATAAAGATATCTTAAGATTTCAACACTCCTCTAGAAGATGACAACTTATAATTACGGGTGAAAAATAAATGTGGAAATAGGATACGTGTGCTGCCCACACATAGCCAAAAATACACTAAATACACAGGTACTATTATCAAACTAAAATAATTCATTTTTTAAAATAATAAAAAAAAACATGGTGCCCAAATCAAAATCAGTTTTGATTCTAGATTTACTCTACACAGCTGCATATAATGTATATTATAGCCATCTGAGTGCAACAGCATTTCTTTTCCTTTTTTATGGGAAAAAATAAATCCCTCACTTTCAACAGGAAAAATAAAAAAGATGACAATCATTTAATCATTTATCATTTAAACAAATATCTGTTGTTGTGTATGCTAGTTTCATCTCTTGTGAAAGCCATGATAACTCTATTTATGTCAAATCTCCATACCACAGGCTTTGTTTCCAGAAAGCCCATCAGTTATGAAGTGAGGAGTTAGGGACACTATATAATGAATCAAATGTTGGAATGCATCAGCTATCATTTCAACTGATATACCATTTCGATGTCAACCTATTGAATGAGGTACAGTATGTCAGCATCTTCTTGTAGAGGCCGTGGGTTCTTTTTTCTTTGTAGTGATTGCCTTATTCTGGTCTCTCTTTTGTTACCAGTGAATGCTTTATTCTGGTTTGACTGCATACCTCTCTAGTAGTTTTTTGTGCATACAACACTTTACAGGAGACCTTGGTTCCTCAAGTAAACAGTAGCATTTATTGAACACATACCATCCTGCCTTTATGCACATGACAGCGCAGCACCAAGACATTTCCCTTTTCTCATTTTCCGCCGTGTGAATGGCATGTACTGTACATAGCCGAATTTGCAAGATGTGTATGTATTTCCAGTGTCATATGAAGGGCCCACTCTTTTGCTGTGGCCAAATGCCAACACACAAGGAACTGCATTCTTTTAGGATGCACGAGAAATCAGACGTGGCATCTACTGATGTACTGATGTACTGGTGGTGTACTGATCCATGCAAGGGTGTTTCAGCTAAACAAATCACCACGGTAAAGGGAACAGTTTGCTTACAAATAATCACATGTCTTCTCAAGATCTGAGAAAGAGACAACCTTTAGTCTTATAGCCTACATCTTTTATAACTCTGTGAAAGACAAGGACCTATGGATCTCCAGCAGATTATTATTTCTTGACCTACCAGAGCGCTTGTTTCTGACTACCAGGTTCCTTCCCTCTTTGAGGTTGATGTTGAGCAGGTATCTCTGGAAAGGGACAGGTGTTGAGACCTCAGGCCCTGCTGTCATAACCTGTTGTGGAGAACCATTCACATTAGTATGCTCTCTCTATGTCAGATGCTCGCCCTACTTCAATGAGCACAGTAGTCCAGTGGGTACTCACAGTGTTGTCGGACAGATCCCGCATGGCCTCGTCAAAGAGGTCATTCTGTTCACTGGATATCTATGTGGGAAAGGGTCATTATAACATAATATTTTAGACTAAAATGCAAACATCTGAATAGTCAAAGTGGGTGGTCACGGTGTGTATTGCTCTGTGGTGCACATGACATTTTCTGGCTGACATAAAAAAAGCTTAAATTGTTGAGCTGTTAATGCATTTCAGGACTTAAATGTTCCTTATTGTTGCAGATAATGTCTCTCAGAGGTACAAAAAGCAATTTGTCCACTGCATGTAAATACTGCTTACTACACTAACAAAACACAAGTGTTAGCCAAAGTGAGATGTTATCAGCTTCTTGGTGTCCTTTTTGTGTTGAACATCACATTGTGTCTCTAACTAGTAAGGCCGGTTTTGGGCTGGTTTCCCTATCAGAGAAGGATCTAAGCAAAAGAGGACATAATGGTTGCAGTTTCAACTATACCCAGGGGCTGTATAAAGTCGAATCCCATGTGCTCAGTTTACATTTAACACCAAAGATCTGTGACATGAGCAGTAGAGAGATTACACTGGGGATATGGATATATAGTACTATATGGCTATATGTAAGTGTTAAAGGGATAAATGGTAATAGAACCACCACTCTAAGCATGGGAGAGGATAAAGAATGTCTATTTCATGCAGTAGAGCACATTAAAGCTCTTGGCACAGCAGCTAAAGAGTGTGAAAAACCAAACCACATCATTTGAATGTGAAAGGATAGCTTGCAAACATTCAAGCAAATGTGACCAACATTAGTGTTTTATGTTTCTCTTATTGTAGTGTTGCTGCATATTATATTAATAACAACTAGTGACATGTTTTCCTGCATAATAATATTAGGGTGATATTTTACATTATTGCTCTTCTCCTCTTGACACTTTTATCAAAAGTGCCTTATAGTACTACAAATGAATACTTTTTTATCTCATTTCTAATTGGTGAATTTAAAACATTTCTGGAAATATAGGGTCGCTGAAATCCTTTAGTTATGGTCACACTAGGGCTTGGATTGGATTGTGCTTGTCTGATCACTATAAAGGGAAATTGCCTTAAATGTCTGTAATTTAGCATAGTGTTTTCTGATATAATCTGTTGATTGTCGAGTTGAAAAACACAGACTTCAAAGAATAGGATCCTCTGACTGTAGCAGTGAAGGAAGTGAGAAGAGCACAGTCATAGCATTGAAACTGACCTCCAACATTTCTTCCTGGGCCTCTTCCAGCTGGGGATCTTCCATGGAGAAGACCTCTGACATGTAGGGATCTCGGTCCAGGTCCTCGGAGTCTGTAGTCCAGGGCAAGTTGACTCGCTCCTCACTGGGGGTCCCGCAGGCAGAGTCCTGAGAGGTACCATCTGCGCAGCTCTCTGCTGGAGTCCCCAAACTGTCTACAGGAAGAGACCACCTATCTGCAGGAACGTTCACTCTGATTGCTGGTGGAGTTCTTCTTTCAGGTGGTGTCTTCATCTGCTCAACTGATGTGGTCTTTTTTTCTATGTTAAGGTTAACTTGGTCTCCAAATGAGTTTGCTCTGGCCAGTGCTCCAACAACCCCTCCTGGAAATGCTTGGTCTGTTGAAGAGTCTTCAATGGTGTGAAGTCTTTCCGTAGACACATTTTCTCTGTCTGCTGAGAGGTTTGGTCTTGGTGCAGGCACTTGTATGTTGGTAGAAACAGATCTTGGTGCAGGTGTTGGTATGTTCCCCTTGACAACATTGGCTCTTTTATCCACTTGTGCATACAATGCTTCTGCTGTCGGGTTCACTTTGCTCTCTGAACTTGACCTTATAGCGTTGTCCACTTCCTCATAGAGGATCTGAGTCTCTACAGGCGCACTTATTCTATTGGCAAGTACAGCTCTATTATCTGTGGGAACTCTGCGCCTAGTTTCTGGCACTGAGTCAGTCAGCTTGTCTGCAAAAAGTGGTCCACTGCTGATCGAACCACTTGCAATGGAATCGGTATCACTCTGACCAGAGGAGTTACCAAAGAAGACAGCATCTGAGGCGGTGGACAGTAAGGCACTCTCTGTAGGAAATGGTTCACTTGGCACAAACCTTAGGTCCGGTACTGAAATACTGCGTCGGTGGGCCAGCCTTTTTCCCTGCTTGCCAAGGGCCTTCTTACCTGGCTTCTTTAGGTTGGGTAACTTAGTTTTCAGACGCAGGTTCTCCAAGAAGTTCTTTTTCTTGGGATCCATCTTGAGTAATATTAATATTGGCTATACCTGTCAGATAAAAAACAACAGTGAAATCAAGATTAATTTGATTTATATGTATGTAGGCTTAACACAAGGCCACAAGGTGTCTTATGAAGATGCATTCCATAGCGATAAGTGCAACAGCCAACTATGGAATGTGCAAAGGAGCTGGCCACTGGCCAAACGTTATGCATATGTCTCCAGGAAAAATGTGTCAGGCCAGAAAAAGCTGGCTATATACACTCAAAAGTGTCACTTCACTTAAACTTTGACCAAAAAATGAAAACTTTTGGAAGGCAAGCATTTACATAATTTTCTATTATTCTACACTAGACTTCCTCTGTGACACTTTTTCTTGCAGAATATTTCCCACAGGTACAAATTAATCTACTGGCACTCTATTATGTGGTGTCCTTAAACAAGGTGAAGATGTAGGTTAAGATGTAATATAGTACCAGAGTGGCAGAGAAAGAGCTTCAAAGGATTTGTCACTGTAAGCAGACAATATCAAATACATTTCTGTTGTTTGTCTGGTATCTGACACTAGCGTCTCACCACTGGTTTCGTATCATCCTCCTCCATTCTTATCTCTTTATCTAATAAAAATACTTCAAATGCGTACTAATTATTGAATCACAAATACATAACAAAACCAAAAGTGGGTGGGCAAGGTACAACATGATAATAAAATCTCCAGTATGACTAAGGCCTAGGCAAATTCTCGCAAATATTTCTCTATACAACACTGATCTTTTACCGCCTGGATTGCTGCAGCCTAAGACAGAAAGAAAATCTCCCACTGTACCTGTCCAGTAGACCTGTGTTGAACAGCCTGACAGAGGCACACACTGAAGCAGCTTCTACAAGTCAAGAGCTTTCAGAGAGCAGCAGCAAACTTCCAGTGAGGCAGCTCAACTATTCTCACTATGGTGAAAATGAGGAAGTGTCTCTAGCAGCAGAACACACAGTAAATGCACTTTCCTGCTTGAATACAACTTAAGTGATTGGTGGAGACTCTGAGAGTCCAAACTGGGTAAAACTGGCCATACCAGTCCCACAAGGTGAGTTTCGACGACTGTGAGATTGCCACAGTCAAAGCCACAATGGCAAGTGCAATCTAGGTCAACTCTCGTCTCAAGTCAAGGTTCTATGATGCATAAGTTACATATTTCACTTATGTTTTTAGGAGAAAGAAAAATGATTACGGAGATATAAATATTACAAGGCAAAGTCATTCCAACAGCAAATTAAATACACAATCAGCACCAAGGCTATGATGAAACTGGGTACAGTAGGTTGAAAAGCCTGTTTGCTCTGCCTGCCTGTTTGTTTACTGTTTATTTGAATGTTTGACTGTTTATTTGCATTTTAAGCTATTTGTCTGTATTGTTTTAAGACTTATACACATTACTCTTCTCCTAATATGAGCTTTCTCAAAGGCCCAAGTATTTTGAAAAAACGTAATGCCATAATCTAGCCTAATTCTAGGACACAACTGTCCTTATTATCTGTCCAAAACAGTCCCAAAATACTGCTGATGGATTCTGCAACATGAAGTCTGAAGCATATGAAATGCTGGTTATCTGTTCCTCTTATCTCATCCCTGATCTTCAGCATGGGTCTGGCATTCAGCGGCTGCCTTGTCAGACCAAACTCCATTCCTTTCATACAGCCCTATATTTGTTTACAGTGGAACATGGTTTAGCCTAAGCTCGTCAAAAGTGAGCATTCATGTTTGCAGAGTATAAACTATAGCTTTCTGTCCACACATAGAAGCTAATGCAACAGACCCACTGGTGTCCACACTCTCCCTGTCTGTGCCTAGCATTGGAGGCTATATGTGACAACAGATGTGTTTGAGTCTGGACCGAGCCTTGTTCAATATTTGCTGATGTCTTAAGGAGCTCAGGCCCACATGAAAGAAGCCCAACTTGGCACCCAGTTGAAAGGCAGGGCTGAGGATCCGAACAGGGCAAGCTCCTATGGCAGGTGGCCTGTCGCCCTCCTCCTCACACAACTCAAACAGACCCAAAACCCTGCTTGGTTACTCTACACATGCACACTGGACCTCTTCCAGCCCCCAGCACAGCTGTCTGGAGGACGGGGAGCCAAGAACATGCACTTGGGGACGGATAACTGAGTGATGCACATGCAAGCCATCCTCAAAGATGGAAATTGTCAACTACAGTACGTAACTGACCTAAAAACCCCTGTTTCTCTTGTGTAGTCCCACAGTATAGAGCTATTTTATATTCAGTCAGTCTGCCGCAGACAGTACCATGTGGTGCACGTGGGTGCAGAGTTGCACCTTCCTGCAAATGCCGTTGACTGCAATTACTCAAGTCTGACATTACTGTAACTTACCCCATTCATATTAAAAATTCATTGTCTCATACGCCTGTGGACACTTAATTACATCTTCACGTGCGTACAGATAGCAGTCGGCTTACTCATTGAAGCAACAGTATGTTGTTCTTTGGAGTTCTGCTAATACATTTGGAGTCGTGATCTGTTAGCTTCAGTGGGCTAACAATTTTCCTTCATATTGGCTAACATTACATGTATGTAATGGTGCAGCAATAGGCAACCTCCTGAGTAATGTATTGTATTACAATGCCACCTGGTGGTGTGATTGTGGAAATGCATCATCTGACTTCAATTCTGTGTTTTCTCCTGTAAACTGCTGTGTCTGAGAAAAGTCAATGAATAAATTGTTTAAAAAAAGAAAAAAAAGAAATGCATCATCTGTATAGGAAAATACAATGTGAACCAGAATATCAAAGAATGTCAGCTACTCAGCTTTGAAATATGTGATTATGTTGCATGAATTTGATCTGTATGAATGAGCATTCATCTATAATTTATTCAGCCTGAAACAAAAACATTGAGGATAAGGCTAAAATTCTTGATTTAGAATTGACAGACCTACAATATGAAACTCATCTAATCAAACACTGTTTGATTCAACAGTTTTCCAATCACTGTCAATAAGTTGCTAAACCTTGCTATAGCTAACATACCAAATTAGTCTTCTACCTTTAGACAAGAGTTGTTTGGGTTAACAAACTGCACTATATGCCATAAGAATAACATGAATTCTTTAACTTTAGTAGCGCTCCCTTTTAAACGTATAAACTATAAATTAATGAATTTTAACATGCAAGGCAACATGATCTGGGGATTTAACTCACTGACCATAAAAAAGAAATGGCAAAACAAATGTTCTGAGACATAAAATCACTGAGTTGAAGATTTTGACAGCATCTGTCTGTACAGTTTACCACTATGTGACTATGGCAGCTGTGGCCTCAGTGTACTAACTGATGCATGTGGTCAATAAAACACAATTTCTGGGCAGAATTCAAACATGAATAGACATGGAGTTCTGATTGAGCATACATTGAGGTGTTTAATAAAGTTGACAGTTTCTACTGTTTGGTACTTCACAGGAGGACAAATTCTATGTAAGAGTCGTTCACTTCATTTTATACAGAATAAGAGAGATAACCTAAATTACACATTAAAAGCCAATATTTGTACTTTTGTGAAGGTAGAATACAAATTTTGTACAACAATATCTAGCATAGTATCTTAATTGTTTAATAAAAAGTTCACTTGAATATTTATTGTATGATGAAGATAAAACAACACATTCAAGGGAAATAAAATGCAGATTAACTTAAAATCTCTTTTGATTTTGAAACAAATAATTTCATTATTGGCAACAAAGTCCAGCTTGTGCCGCCAAACGGTCTGAGCGTTCAAACCGAAAACAGCTTCTTTAGCTATGTGAACTATCAACTACAAACATTTACCAAACACATAGTTCTGTTTATAAAAGCCATGAAGCAAAGCAGTGTACTCTTGCACAGCAAAGTGAAGAAAGTTCTCTACAAAGATTTGTTGATTACCCTTTCCTTTCACATTCATCAGTTGTGCACAATTTGGACATAGACCAAAAGAGCAAGTGTATCACATTGCATTCCCTATACATGTTCTTGTGTGAATCTTATCTGAGGAGAGGCAGGACTGGTCAAGTGTGAGTGATCTCTGCATTGTCTAGTACTTTTCTTTTTTGTAAAACTGAGAGATAAAAGCGGAGTTGTTTTTCTTTGGGATAAGGCATTTCCTAACTGTGCATATAAATAGAGAAACTACAAAAATTCCCTGATATGTTATCAAGTGCTAAAGTGTGTGCTCAACTATGAGGTGATGCTGTCAAGACAGACTATTTTTTTGTTGTCATTATGTATTATTGCTATTTTCACCTGCTGTGTTAGACTGGATTACATTATGGTGGATATAAACAGGCAATGTTCTTTCCAAACTATGTCTACCATTGTATGTGAAAGTGAGGATATTGCCTCAATGTATTCAAATCAATAATTTGTTTAAATGTAATGTGTGTGTAACTTGCAGCCCAGCAAGCCCAGCCCTCTGGCTGTGGCACTTCAGGATAAGAGGCTAACAGTCTACCCTCAGATGCTCAAGCCGTAGTAAATTCATAATCTTCTTTCTAATGCCTTGTGGATTAAACATGACCTGTAATGACATCTTATTCTGAAGCTGTTCCTGTATGTGACCTAGTGGGGGTTGCATCTGGGCGAAATATTGGGTTTAAAACTGCATAGATCATTATGGGCATATTATTGATAACCATGGAGCTGATGATGGGGCGGAGAGGACAGAAACCTCAGAGACACACAAGATATGCCGCGGCGAATGCAGAGTGATACTCCTCTCTCATACAGCAAACTTCTCATACAAATGTGTGCAATCCAGCAGTGAGATTACGTCAATGACATTGCATTGTTCTTTTTATGAATTAGCTGCTGAATTCTTTGCTTCTATGATGATGGGACAGAATACAAGTCAGAGCCCCCTTCCCCCTGTAACAGATACTGAGTCTGTCTGGTAACACAGGCAACATCCCAGCCTTCGATGCCTTCAGGTTGTCACTTCCCCGGCTCCTAAGGTTCCTATAGGCCTACAGTACTCTTACTAGTAATGGGGCATGGATATAAGACATCATTTCTGGAGCCAATTAACTAAAAGAAGTTTTGTACATTATTATGACTGACATTTCAATTAGACTGTGATATTTACAACAACCTATGAACACAGGCATGAACAATTTTGTCAGCGGCCACTTCTACCAGATTCATGTCTTCTGCTTTAATTCCATAATAATAACCAATAATAGGATTGTGGAAATGGCAAGAGAGATGGCATGTCTTTCAGTTGAGCTACACAATAACAATGGATTATTCTTCAATGCGCGGTTGGAACCTTGGGTTTGAATGTTGGCAGTGTATTCAGCAGCTGCAGGTATACAACTAACACAAGCTGACACAATAGGAGGGAAGAAACCCTATTTCCCCTAGCCTTGTGATCATCCTTCACAAATATGAAATAGTGGAACTTCAACCTCACAGCATTGTTATTACAATTTCTTAAGGACAAACAATCACCACTAATAAAGGGAAAACAATCCCGAATCTACCATCTGGAACTAAAAACACATGGATGATTATGTTGATAATTCAATTTAGAAGAGATTACAGTAAAATTAACAAAATAGCAAATATTGACCAGTGAATGATCTACTTTTTAAGGGTCTACTCTTGTAAACTTGGCTGTAATCCACAAAAATATACTTTTCTTGAAAACGGTGACGGTACAATACATTCAGTATGTACTCACACCCTGGTGATATATATTAAAGTCGCTATTTACACAACAAAAGAAAATGTTTGGCTCAAATTTTCAATTATACAAACAGAACAGCAAATGTTCATGGCTTTAGATATTGATTCAAGATCTGGTTTACATGACTTTACACTGTTTGTAATAAAGCACAATAAAAAATAAAACTATGATGGAAAAAAATGGTGCATTGCTAGGAAACCATAGCTACTGTACAAAACAACACAAAAGAACAGCTTTGGCTTATATTACTGATGAATTGTTGCACAAACGTGAACATCTTGATTTTCTCACCAGTTCAACTGGACAGCTTCTCATTATCTTAATTGCACATTATATATCCTACTCTTTTAAATTATAAAATGAATGTTATGTTATTATTGCAATAAATTCTTTTGCTATCTCATTTTTAACTTCCAACAGTATTGTTTCATTTATACAGCAAGGTAGTTTCAACTGTTGCAAAATTTTTATGATCAAAACTGTAACTCCTGTATAATGTTAATTATGTCCATGTTCTCTGTATCTCTGCGCCTGATCAACTGATTTAATAAATTAGAAGAGGCCACTTGAGATAAAGGTCTTGTATGGTTACAGCATAATTTAAAAAGAGTTCTTGCAGTGAACATCGTATGTAAGGGTCCTCAGCCTGAAAGCAACACAACTTTCTCTGATTGTTTGTAACTTGCAAGCACAACAGCAAAACAGCAACTACATGTAAGTGTCAGACTAGACCAGTGACTACAATAATCTATCGCCTATTGTTTAACAATTTTCTTTGAACATCATTCTTCTGCAAACATTATCTGATTTGCACCAAAGTACCTGATACCATCTGCTTGTGCATATAATTCAGTCCAGCTAATTGAGTTTTTTTTTTCCTTTTCTTACTGTATCAGTTTGAGAATTTACTTTAGATATGTCCTGACACTTCTTATTACATTTACCACTCAGTCTTACAAATTGAAATGGAGTTAAATAATAGTATCATAATGATAGTTCTAAGGACCCTTCCTGTTTCTTTCATCTCCATGTCTAACCCCTCCCTCTCTCTGACTGGCTGGTGACTGGAGGCTCGACTCTGGGCTGTTTATGTCACCCATGTGTCCATGCGCATGCGCTTGACTGAGGGGCTCTCCCTGTCCTCGGAGGTGGCGGGGGGTCTGCCCAGCCCCAGCGGGGAGTGGAAGTCTGGCCGGTGGTCCTCGCGGTCGCTGCCATCATACGAGCTACAGGAGGAGCTGAGGCTGTCGACGGGCGAGCGTCCCAGGTCCTGTCGGCTGGACCCTTGCTGCTGCTGCTGCTGAGGGGGGAAGCCGGAGGGGGTGACACGCTCCCGTGGCGGGGAAATGGGCTCCGACTTGATGTGTATGTTCTGGCTGGTGGAGAGGTTGGAGCCCTGCGGTAGGTGACCTCCACCACTGTGGACAACAGAAGCAGGAGAGTTGGTGTTTATCCAAAAATGAGACTGACCAGCCATTGAGAAGATGATAAGAACATAAGGTACAACCAACAATGTGCAGATAGACACTACCAGTCAAACGTTAGGACACACCTGATTGAATGTACTATGTTTTCCATTATCTTAAAGCCATTTTGATCTAAAGTCTTATGCTTAAATGCAAATAGTGAAATTGATGTCTATGTATGAATTTCTTTCCAAAGCCTTTGTCTTTCCATCAAGGCAACTTGAAATAATCTGAAATATAAGATAGTTTTGATTTGTTTAACACTTTTTTGGTCACTGCATAATTCCATATGTGTTATTTCATAGTTTTGATTCTTTCCTATTATTCTAAAATACGAAAAATAGTAAAAAATAAAGAAAAATGCGTGTATCCAAACTTTTGACTGGTAGTGTGTAATTCAGCATGAAATCACACTGGAGGACACTGGATGTTACTGTATTTGCGAGGGTGTCTGGAGAGTGTGCCTTTGTTTGGAAGTGTGTTACTCACACCAAAGAACTAAGAGCTGCCTGGCCCAGTTGATGCTGTTGCCATGCCGACATGGAGCCCAGTGAGAGCCCAGGAGAGCTGAAGCCCTGTAGGGAAGAGATCTCTGCACTGCTCAGGGAGTACTCTGGAAAAACAAGAGCAGCACCGCACTCACTCACATTTCAGTTACAACACCGTACGCCAGGAGAAAAGAGCAAGAACCAATGGCTCGCTATCAAACAGTTGTTTTCTGTGTCAAGGGAAAGTGTGGCCAGACTCACCAGCGGGGTTGTAGGAGGTGGGCATGCCTGAGTAGACCAGGCCCTGCGGGGGTAAGCTAGGGGTGGTGACAGACACTACTGGAGTGGCCAGCTGGGTGGACTGGGAGCTGCTTATCCTCTGGGTGTTCTGCAAAACACAAAGAACCAACACAACAACACATAAGTCCAAAATATAGCACTCTAACAACATGACACTATAATACTCATATTATTTGTCCATTATTATATCATATAAGGCATTTTAAAGCTCAAGATATTTTACTTCATAAGTTTTCACTGTGGTATTGTGCTCATGGCAAATGAAATGTATGTGTTCTAATAATTTCTGCCACAAGGTGGTGGTGTAGTTTCATGGCAGTCCTGCTGAAACCTTTCTGATGACATTGTTGAACCACTCTAAAAAAAAAATGCGCTTTGGCAAAGATGTCAAAATAAAAGACAAAAATAAAGGGACAAAGCATTCAATATTGATAAGTGATGTGTGGTTTCTTAATGGGATTTTTTTTTATATTCAATTCAGAGATTATAAGTCACTAAAAATCACCATATCAAAATGGATGTCATATGCTTAAGTAGAGTGGATTTTGTTTATTACATTAAATCTTTCATTTCTCCCATCAAGTTCAAACGTTTCAACATTCAGATGTAGCCACTGTAGAAATCCCACGTTTTACCGCAAGCGCTGCATGCAACTACTGTATGAGGATTATCCAGTTTATTGAAACAAACAAATTTCTTACAATATACCTTGTGAGTTTTACTTTGTTAGACTTGAGAAAGAATACTACTATAGGAATAATGCAGGGCAGGTGAGGGACAGAGGTATGATGGGTAATTTCTACAATGGCTACTACTGTATGAACCTCTTTCTCTTTGACTTATGGCATCTAAAGATAGATAGTGACTTTAAAGGAGAATAATCACCCCCCTACAAAGGTATTAAAGGATGATATAGATCATAAATGTTCAATTCCCACAACAATGTGGCCATGGGAATAAAGCTCCAGTGTCTTTTAGTGTAGTGACTGGCATGCAGTCCACACAAACATACCTACATAGCACGGTGTGGTCATGCAGCAAGACTAGAAAACTAAACACACACACTATAGCTAGACACTCATCAAATGCAGACACACTATTAGTTTAGAACAATAGAACAAATCCTGAATATATATTAACAAACATATGTGCAGCTGCTGGGGGTTACAGTAGAGGCAACACTCCATTCTGATCTAGTTGATGGCTTCCTTGCATTGTTCCAACACTCTCCAGCCAGATGACTTCACCAAGTATCTCACAGAATGACATCATTCAAGATGAAGTAATCTTCTCTTGCTCAGAAAAAAATATTAATTATTTATTTTTCCACTCAACAGTTTGTTAATTCTGGATATTTTCTAATGTGAATACGATACAATATACATTGTATTTAAAAGAAATAAAAGCATCCACTTCTACGCATGAAAAGTCTCTCTCTCTCTCTCTCTCTCTCTCACTCTCTCTCTCTCTCTCTCTATCTCTCTCTCTCTCTCTCTCTCTCACACACACACACACACCTATGGTGGTATATGACTAACATTGACGTGTTGGGAGTGGAAGAGCCAACAGGCTGAGGCAATTTTCACAGGCCAAACCCAAAACATGCAGTGACAAACTCAAAGTGTCTTTTTTTTTATTTGTTATTTCTGGCAATTCTGAGAGCCAATCTCCGGTTCAAGCACTGCCTTTAGTCTAGCATGTGTGATTACCAGAAGCGTGTTCACATAGCCATTTGCCCAGGCATTTCTCAAAACTCACCAAATCCATTTCCTCCTCCTCCGACTGCCCTCAACAGAAGAAAAGAAGAGAGGCAGAGTTACAGAAAAGAGGCAGAGCGGATATAAATCGCTCTGGTTCAAAGTGCCAGCTATATATCTAGAATGTAAAAGGTACAATATGGAGTATAAAGGTCTGGGTGACTTCTGCACTCACCATAAATCCACACTCATTCTACAGTTTATGTAACACTCTTATGAATCCTTTTATCCAAATCATTAACGTTCTTTATTAACATTACAGTATGTGGCCACAACTGCTACACCAAATAATCACACAAAATAAACAGCTTGCATTACAGCCTCTGTAACTGGGATGTGCAGTTTTGGAGCAGTAGTTTGTTGGCCTATAAACTTCTGAGCCTATAAACGAACAGTCAAGTCCTGGAGAAAAGCCAGTAAGGCCAGGAGTGGAGAGTAAGGCTGCACAACCGTGCTTGGATATGGACTTGACCTCCAATTAAAAATGTGCTTAACCTTTCTTGCTAGAGCCACATCAATTTAACACTCTGCCTGTTGGTCAAATCTACTTATCTGATTCTGAATGTGTCACTGCAATCAGCTTTTAATCAGCAAAAACTAGAGATAAACTTTATACAATAGTATCAACAATGAGTGCATAGTGCTTTACATTTCCATCCTCTCCATACTTGAGGTCTATTGTGCTGCTGTGCTGACAGGGAACTGGAAGCCCATCTTCCATCTTTTCTGTGCTGTGGGACATACTGTGCCCAGGCCAGGGCCATCTTAATACCCACACTCAATCAATAGCGGCAGGAAGACACGACAAGGGCGACAAGATATTATCTGGCTCACACCCTGGGCCCCTGATTAAGTCTTCATCTACACTCTGTCACACTGAGATGTGATTAATTTAATACCATTATGGCCTAATGACAGGCTGTCTGCAGACCTGCCACAGCTAGTACCCTCTGCAGCCTCTACCAGTCTGAAAGGCTTGGTTGGCTCAGACAGAACTGAACCAACCCCCCTACCACTGCCTCGCTTCCCTAACATGTTTCAGACCCCTGTGCCTCTTCCAACACAACCAATCCTGCTCTACCGATTCCACATGCCGGCATGGTAACACACACTTGTTTAAACATTGCTCCGGGCTAGTGGAGGCTGAGCAAAGGAGGATCACCCACAGTAACCCAAGGTTTATTTACCAAACACAATAATTTTCTTGGAGTGGCTCCTGTTGCTGACAGCACCAGCAACACGCAGGTTGGAAAGAGTATATTTGTTGGCCGGTCTCTGAGAATCCCCCACTTGCAGTTTTTGAATGCTGATTTATGACCATGAGAGTCTAGTGTAGCCTCAGGTGCTCACTGTGGTCAGAGCTCTCTGCACCTTAATTATTATAATTAGAGAGAGCCTCTCATTTCAATGTGAATAATTGAGTGAGAGTTAAGGCACCTGGGTTGCAGGTCCTTGGCTCCGTCCACATGTTAATGGAGGTGATCACAGAAGAATGCGGCATGAGAAGAACGCTGCTCGCTACCAGCAGGAGCAAATGAGGCCTGCACACTGTAAATGAGTCCCGCTCGGCAGAAAACCATAGGCCCTTAGAGGGGTCCGTATCCTGAGGCAAGAAGGACCACTCCTCCCCTCCCGGTGACAACCTCAACAGCATGGCATGCTACATCTCTGTGGTAACATGTTCCATGATAACTTGTTCCATGAATGTGGGAGAAGTCTAGAGACTAACACTAAAGCGAACTCTGCTCCACCCTGGAGCAGAGATACTTAAGGGTACCTCAGCTGGTGGTGCTGATGTGCAGTGGTGTGCTCAATACTCACCAGTGGGGGCATCATCCCTTTGCTAGATGGAGGGATAACAACCCTCAGGTCTGGCTTGCGGCTGCCCATCCCCATGTTCCCTCCAGGGGGTGGTGGAGACTTGGTGGGCATGACTTTGCCCAGGCCGTTGCCGCTGGGTGTGCTGAGGAGGCCCGGAGAGCCCCTGGAGTTAACGAAACCGTTCCCTGCAGAGGTACACAACGACAGAAACGCATCGTCAAACCATGGACTGTGACTGACAACACTCGCAGTCATCAGCCAAACCTCTGGCACAGTGTTGTTTTCTAGCTTGCTGTGGCACGCAGCGTTAAGTGTTTCCAACCCTCTGGGAAGTTTTAATAGACTTGGATAATTATCCTGCACATTTACAAAAATAAAATGTCCATTTCAAAATTGATGAGCCTTTCATTTTTACTGTGAATGATTACATCAAAGTCAATTCCTCGCATCTTGGGATGTGGAGCAGTTCACTAACAAATGTACTGTGACGGCTTTAAAGAAATAGTTGAAGCCATTACAGTTGAGTAGAAACGCTATAAGATCACTAGATGTTCTTTTTTTAGGCAGCATTTTTCCGCACTGAACACAGAAACAATTGTAAAACTGGTAGACTAAGGCGTTCTCCTTTCAGCATCCACACCTTTTTGTGCATGTGTTAGTTGTCATGTCTTTATTTTCTGTAAGTCAATATGAGTCAGTCCCACCTCTGTTCTAGGAACCCCACCTCTCCTCACTCCCATTCCAAAACTGGACAACCATCCCATGCAAAGGGTGAATCTTATCATTGGGAGTGAACTTATTATCAAAACTCAATGATGGGAGATTCTTTCTATCTTTGATAAATAATTCCTGCTAACTAATAATTGTTATTGACTTTACCATGCTATGGGCTGCCATCTGTGTGGATTTACAGTATAGTCTTCAGGTATTGTACCATGCCATATATGACTGTAATAGCCTATGCAAAATTAACTAAAGCCATTCTGAAGCAAAAAAAAAAAAAACCCATCTGAGGATAGCTGTGGTTAGAGCAGTAAAAACTGTTTGCACCTGCTATTCTGATACATACCACTTTTTTAAATGCAGGTTTCACAAGAAAATCAATGCTTCCTGGTTTTGTCAACCTACAGTAGTCTTTATTTTCAATTTCAAGATAGCGCCCATCTGAACAAGGTCTATGCTTGTTTACCTTGACTAGACAATGCAGTGTGATTCTATTGGAGCACCAATAGAAATGGAGCTGTGAGTTGGGAATTCACATGAAAAATCAACAAGCTACACAGAAAGTAATATTTAAAGTGCACTTCAAACTGAAATGCAGTTTACTTGCTGAGATGTCTTACTCAATTTCTATACACCTTCTACCGCATCTGAAAACTGAAAATGAAGTTTATCGAATGTGCTGAAATCCTGAAAACAGGGGGAAGAAAGAAAGAATGCTATCTAGTATTGCATCAACAGATCAGTGACACTTCAACAAGTAGCTGACTTCTCCATTGTGTTCCATGTATCCCAGTGAAACACAAACTGTGTGCAGAATGAGTAGGCTCTTGCGTAGGAACATAATGGAACAATAGCCCCTCTGACTACAGATAAGGACCCCAACAATGCATGGTCAAATAAACAGTTATGAAGCCTACAATAGTATCTCACAGCTGAATCAACAGTATATACAAGCTACTATCGCCCTCAGCTCTAGCTTTGATCATACAAGACATGGCTGCTGCAAAAAACAATGTTTACAGAATTAGCAGAGTAAATGTCCAAGGCCCTAAAAATAGCAAACCTGATTAGAAGCATTCAAGATGTCATTTGGTGGGAAAGAAATGTTAGTGCAAATACAATTTCATGTGTGGGAATGTGTGGCAGCGAGGCAATATGGCAGGTGTCAGACGAAGGTGGGATGTTCTCTGTGTCTTACTGTAGGAGGTCCAGCAGCATTCAAATTACAGTCAGAGGGCTGTGATGTTACACTGTAACATGGATTAAGTCCAAAATGAAAAGCTGTTGCGGTAATGTAATTCTCTGGAATGGGCCTTCCAGTGATGAAACATATTCAGTAACGCTCAATTTGGGTAGCACTGTACCAATGCAACAGGAATACACTTACACTGCAAGTATAAACCTTACACCCATTTTCTTTATCCACTTAATCCTTATGGTTGCACTGGGCTGGAGCCTATAACACACACAGACAGACACTCACTCTCACATTCATAGGGTAATTTAGCGTTTCCAGCCCACCTGACTTGCATTTCTTTGGAATGTGGGAGGAAACCGACGCGCCTAGATGAAAATGACGCAAACACAGAGAGAATATGCAAATTTCACACAGAAAAGGCCAGGTATCGAGCCCTGGGTTCGTCAAGTCACCCAAGCACAAACCAGGCATACTCATATGTACAGGATGATGAATATACCAACATTTCTAAAGTCATAGATTTATTGCTAAGATGAACACATAATTGAACAAATACTTAGACCACAAAGTTAATTTTGAGCCACCAGTTCAGGCCCAGCGCTTCAGCAGGGACATTTCGCTGGGTTTGTTTGTTGTCTGCCCTCATTCCAGAGTCAGACATCTTTAACAGATTGGTTGTGCCGTTAAATCCTCTCTGAATGAACCCAGTGCATGTAGAAGGCTGTTTGGTTTCTGTTTGGGTAAATAAATAGATTCATTGTCCTAAATAATTAACACGGCTTGGGGAGTGGCATTACATAAGCGCTTGTCTTTACAACTCTAACATTCAGTTTTCATTTGAAGTAAAAAAAAAAAAGTGCAGCAAGTGACACTGGTCTGTCTGGCTGTCATGAGCCAAACATGACACATGCACCAGGTTCAGGCAAAAAAATATATATCTGAACGAATGAGAAGACATTAATGCCTGTGAATCAAGGGCCTCTAAAAAGAGAACAATTTTCTAATAATAGACCACTTGCACAGTGAGTCCCATTGTTTTGAAGACTATAGGCAGGATGTGCAGTGGGCACTTTGTTCAGATATAACACAGAGGACTGTGACCAGGTAAACAGTCTTTTTACCCTTTTGCCCCTTACTTTTTTCCTAAAAAATGTTGTTGACAGGAGGCAAGCTTTGGATAATTTTTACAAACAACATGGGGGTGATTCCCCTTCCTCGAAGATGTGAATGGCTGGCTAATTGCTCCAATAAGTTCCAATACATGTTTCATATCAAGATAGTCCTACCAATGAAAACAAATTCAAAATACTAATGGGTGGGGCAGAGGGTATAAAACTATAATAAAGAAATCTAACATTTTGAAAATAATATTTCATTAAACATACCGATAAAGGGCACAGACCTGAAGAAACTATAGTAATAGAATTGATATGTGCTGATGGAATACATTCCAAACACACAAACATGTTTTGTAATTGCTTTTCAAGGGCTTGTAATGTTTCAGTATTAATGAAGGGATGCCTGCAGCTTGCAGACATATTGCATAACAGAGAGCATTCTCTCAAATCCCTCAAGTTCTCAAAAGCTTTCATTCTTAATGCTCAGCAGAGAAGGAACAGAGCTCGTAATTAGGTTTAACTGTGTGAGTAGTTCAGTAAAGATGCATTATAAAACTGCACACTGGAATCAGTGGAAGAATGTGTCAAAGAATTGTTTTTATTTGAGGGTGTAGTAGGTTTAGAGCCACTATCTGAGCCAAAGACAAGACAAGAACAGCAGATGGCTCATTTCAGAAAGAACAACTGAAATTTATTTGCTAAAAAAAATCTCACCAATAATATCCAGTTGAACAATGATGACATCTATGTGTGCTTGGTTGCAAGCCAGGAAATTTTCAGAATTAATCAAGAATAACTCTTCTAGAACCCACAATTAAATCAACTGTCCATCACGAGTAACAGACACTGAGAGGTCATGTGGAAAAGAAGGTTTGTTTTCCCTTCTTTTTGGCTTATGTTCACAAAACTAAAAAAAAAAAAAAAAAAAAAAGCAAAACAAAGCTCAAGTGAGAAAAAGCAATTCATTTGAAATTAACTGATGGATCTGTGTATGTTTATTTTTCTTGACAAAAGCTGTCTATCATTTGGAATTAAAGTTTCAGTCGGTGTTGCCGTTGGATCTAAGCAGTGTTTCAGTATTTGACTGAACATCCCTGCTGTCTGTAAGCTTCTCTCAGTGATGACTCCACCGAACAGGAGAAAAGAGATCACACAGCCCAGAGAACACCATTCCATCTGGGCACTTTGAAAGGCTTCTGCTCTGGCCATAGCTGCTACTTGTGAAAAATCAGAGCTATGTCAGGAATGGTCATCTGACAGGAGGACTGGAGAGGCTTCTCCTCCCTGTAGTCTCTGCTGTTCCACACACTTGGTACAAACAACAGCTGCAGCATGCTCACACTGTGCCAAACGCTGACACCCCCTGGCAGAGGATCCCAACTCTGCCCCTCGCCCAATACCACACCCCAAACTTAAGCCTTACTCCGCACTGAGTTCAAAATGCTGCCTGCAAACCAAACCAAGGTTGTCTCAAGTCATTCGTCAGACTTTCTAACCAATGCCTAACCAAACATCTGCTTGTAACCCAATATCTGATCAAAATGCCTTTTGGTGATCTTCCTTAATTTATCAGTACTGAATATAGCACCGTTTCATTACAGCATAACGCGTTTGATCAGAAATACTATACGGGATACAGTGTGCTGAGTGACAAGGAAAGAGTTAAACTCCACCTGCCTCCGCCTCTCACACAGTGCATTGCAGCCATGACAGGCTGTCCGGTCATTGTGTACTGAGGACTTAGAGGGATGTCATGGCCCGAATACCTTCAGGGTTATGCTGGTCTAGGCATCTTGCAGACCCTCTCCAGCCTTATAAGGGCTGCCAGGGTACTGGGGAAAACAGATGCACCTGTCAATAGAGGGAAGGAAACTGGAGGAGGGAGGACTGGATGGAGGTGACAAGTTTAAAGGAAACGCTGTGTTTATTTACCTGCCAAAGTCAGTTGGACAGCTGATCGCCTTGCCTGCTTAACCTTTTCAAGCATAAAGACCGCACTCCGTGGCTGGCTGCAGAGCAGTTTCCCTTCTCTCAAATTCAACGAGCATATCGTACATTTCCTCTGTTAAGAGGAGCAACACATGTATTCACTTAGCATGCAATGAAAATATAGTCGGACAAAGGCACTACCAATCAATGGTGGTGATGACCGTCTTGGACCAATCACAGATGGATACGTAAGGATCCAGCTCGCGTACTAAGCAGGAGGCCTATTGGGCAGAGCTACAGAGAGCTAATGAATCTCTCCGGGAGGACTTACCCGCTGGGCTGGAGCCCGCACCACTTGGCACTGAAAGGTCTGTGGTATCCAGCATGCCACCTAATGAGATGCACAGAGTGATATGATTAACCATCTGCATCCTTCTGCCAACTAGCAGAGCATGTGATGGAGATGCCAGACCAGACATGAAAATGTCATGTAGATCTATCTTCACAGCACACAAAACGGAGACATGTTCTCTCGCCAGTGTCCTTGTGGTAGGGCGTATGGAAACAGGTTGGAAACAGGGGAGATTTCACTATACTGTATGATTAAAGGAAGCAACATCAAGCTGTCTTCAGTATGGCTTTGTTATCTTTATAAAGTATACACTGAGATGGGAAATGCAGCCTTCCACTGTAAAGACACATCTGCAACCAGCAGGTATTCATTCTCTTGGACATCAGGCATTCATCTTACTCTCTTACCATCTGCACTCAACCATGGTGACGCTTTCAAGAGACACACTTACGCCAGCATGCCACCTGGGCTCAAAAAGGAAAATTCTCCACGTTTTGAAATGTGATGATCCAAAATGCATCTTTTTAATGAGATGAAAATGTGAGACCTTGTGAAGAACGATAAAGAATGAGGAGATATAATATAAAACAGCCATTTAGTAAATTCCGTTCGAATGTTTAGGTTTCACCACGCGTGTGTCAGCCAACTATGTAGTATATCAGAATCCTCTAGTAGTACTCTGGACTGGACTTTCTCAAATCGCTCCCACAAGTACTTATTGTTGTAGACTGATGTCATTTCTCTGAATTGCATACACAGTGAAAAGGTGTGAAGATGAGCATTTCTGAAGGTGTCAAAGGTGACAGCCATATCACACTAACACCGCTTAAGAGGTGTCAACATGACCACATCCCATACATCCAACAGACCTTTGAAAATCCTTTTAATATTTAAATGATTCAGAATGTTTGAAAATATTAGTGAGTGGTGACTCTATTATGGGCAGAAATATGTGTCACTAGAAACTGAAATTGAATTATTTATATTTGAATTTGAATTGCTCAACTTGAATAGTTGCATTAAAAAAGTGAATTTGAATCACATAATTTGAATTTGTATTGTTTAACTTGAATAGTTGCATTGAAAAACAGAATCTGAACAGCATAATTTGAAATTGAATTTATTAGTTTGAAACTGTATTCAGTTGATGTGATTCAAATTCAGTTTTTTAATGCAATTATTCAAGTTGAGCAATTCAGATTCAAATATAAATAATTAAATTTCAGTTTCTAGTGACATATTTCTGCCCATACTCTATAGGCATTAGAAAAAAACAAAGATCTTAAATCATCCTCATCAACCATTATTGTTCTTATATGTGTCTTTATGTATTTTTTATGAAGCACGTCAAAGACAATTTTCTGTCATGCTTGTGACAGACAATAAAACTTTCTGAATCTGAATCTGAATCACCCATTCTGAGTGAATGGGTGATTCAGATTCCTCCTCAGTATGGTACTTTGACCAATACAGAAATGAGATTGGGATGTTATCTGCTGACCTGCATTGCTTGCACTGCTTGGCCTCTGCGAGCCTCCGCTAGAGCCCACATTCCTGTGCAGAGAGGCCTGAGGCGGGGACAGCATCCCGCTGTCACTCAGGGAGGCGGTGGCGGCTGCCAGGGCCTGGGTGCCCAGAGTCCCTCCTGGCTGGTACATGGCATTAGGGTTGGATACGGGCACTGCCACATGCATGGAGAAGTTCTGCTGGGGCAATGCTGTGGGCTGCAAGAGGGAGACAAACACGCGCACGAATATGCACACACACACACACATACACACACACACACACACACAGAGACGGACAATCAAAGGTCTGATGATGAGTAAAGGTACAGAGGTTATCCTTGGTCTCATTAACAGAGAGGGTTAGCCTGAACAAACTACTATCTTCACAAAATAGTCAGGCCAATCACCCTAGAGAACTGCAAAGGCATAAGGAATAATAGTAGGAACAATAATAATAATAATAATAATAATAATAATAATAATAATAATAATAGGCATTTCACTCAGAATAATACATCATAATGCTCTATAGTTCCTTTATACCAAAGAAAATATTAGGAAATATTTTTGCCACACGTGTTCTAAGGGCTATTAAGTAACATACAATTATGAAAAAAAGTGTATTAAGTATCATTAACATCATATACAGAATACACACAAATCATCTGTGCTGCTACAGCGCACAAAAAAACAAATAACAGAAAACAAATTAAACAAACAAAACATTCCAAAAACATGCGTTCAGGTGATCACTTTGGCATTGCAGTAGTCAGCACTACACATGTACTTTCTTCTTTCATAACAACACTGTGTCATGTATTCCTTGGCATAGCAAAAGGGGAGGGAGTGGGCGTTCAGTACTAGAGGATTTGTGACTCACTTGCATTTAATCCATACCTACAAAGTGCTGACTATGCAAAGCTTAAGTGAGAATGACAGGTGGCAGTGAGAACATTTCATCATAGCATTATCCAGTGAGGCAGTCAGGTGTTATCATTAGTTTGTTAATGGCAAACAGTGATGCTCTTCATGTCAGGAACACAGAGAAAACAACTGCTTAGTAAGCACTACGTTCTTGCACAATTCTAATATTGTCACGCATGATAAGATCACAGTAGACTTGTGGTATTTTAGAGTGACCCAGTGTAGTGCTTGATGAAGGAGAAGGAAAATACAGAATGATAGTGCAGCGTTATTGTGCTCCGGAAACACTGTACTGATGGAATTGCTCAAGATATAGCGGGAAGCTCAGGAGATACTCTAGGCTACATGGGGAGAGATCATACAAAGGCTGAAGGGGGAGGGGGAGTAGAGACACCAAGCATGAAAGAAGCATTTCCCCTACATCACATTATCAAGGAACTGTGAAAATAATGGAGATTCAATTTAAAAAAAAAAAAAAAAATCTGAAATCTGAATCTGAAATTTGAGTTTCGGTGGAAATAAAACCCACCCATAAATCACCAAACCTGTAGAACTTTATGGAAAAAAATCTAATTATTTTCTCATGGTGAATTTCACCGTATTATATTTACCTTACTGATGTGTTCAATTAGCAATTGATGTTCAATTTACGATAGCATGACCATGATACTATGGTGTGATCTTTCCAGTGTGTGACATTTCACCTGTCTGTACAATGTGATCTTATCAGGGTGTGCCAAAATATCAGTTGCAGAACAAATAAACATAAGAAACGAATGCGCTCCCAGTGAAGGGGGCATAAATGTTATGCCAGAGTAGTTCTGAAAGAAGTTGACAGAAGTTCTGGTGGGGTAACAAAAAGAGGAAAATTTAAATGAAAAAGAGAGTGAAAATCCTTTGTGCCACAAAGCCAAGCAAAAACGTTGCATTGACAGTACTTACGATTTTATGATTTCTCATCATATTATCAAACTCCTCATTAATTTTTTTATACTTTTCTTCTGTGTGAGGAGTGAGGACATATGAGGCATCAGGGTCCGGGCTATCACAGCCTCTGTGTTCTTTCTTGTTTAGCGCCTGTAGTGAACATCAACATAAAGACAGGAATCAACACAAAATAGCAAGAGACGAAGGAAGTACTTACACCACAGCGCTTGTACATTAAATCACTCTCTTCGCTTAGTTTGCCGAAATGGTCGTCCATGAGGGGGCTGTGCCCAAAACAGTCATCAGGATCAGGACTAGCACAGTCATTATGGCCTTTGTTTCTTAATTTCTGAAATAAAAGTTGACAGTTGATAAAAAAAAAACAGTATACAAGAAGTGGCTCTTTATTTTAGTTTGTTACCAAATATACATTTCTAGCAGAAAAAAAAGATGTGCATCAAAATCTAAAGTTATATTATATCTGTCCTTTTTTTAAACTGTATTCAGACATAATGGCTGCTATACCAATGCTAGGCTAGGCAGTAGACAAATATATGGCTATGGCACATAGGAAAATTGAAATGTCATTCCATATCCTTTCACCCTTCAGAAGTGTTCTGCACAAGAGAAACGAAATATTGTCCTTCCTTTTCCCCTCTTTCTCCTTCCCATCTCGATCCCTCTGCCCCGACTCCCTCCCTCCCTCTTCTTCCTTCTCTTGCTGCAAGTTTGTGTTTGCATTTTTCATTATATTTCAGTTATCATAAGCCACCCAGCTGGAAGACACCCCGGCATAAGAAGATCCCACAGCAGAGCACTTTAGAGTGTCCCGCTCCTTAATTCAGTATGGTTGTCACTCATGGGATCTTATCAAAGTTAATTCATGTAGGAAATAAAATGGATTATCAAATGTGGTCAAAGATGCTTCTTTGAGCATGAAATGGAGCAATTATTGTAAGAGCAAAGAGCACATAAGCGCATAGGGTGATATGTTGTGGTGTTATAAAGAGCCTATTCTAACTCTATAAAAAAAAAAAACATGCTATACAACTAAACAAATAAACGTCGTGCTCCTTTGCTAACTCTCATAGAAGCTGTTCTCTGCTCCTCATTAGAGCTCTGAATAGCAGTGTTAACAAGACTTGCTGACAGCATGTGACAGCTTGTGATATCAAGGCAGTGTACATCAAAACATGATTTATGTGTGGCTCTGTAGGTTTCTCTATCAGGCTGCTGCAGGTCCACAGCAGCGCCCTGCCCTGTCTGTGGGCCTCGTGTCTACAGGAAGGTCGCTGACTCCTGTGGATCCAGGGGTCGCCGTCTGAGCCAGAGGAGAGGAACCTACACACACTAATGAGACCTTACTCTCTGTCTCTTGTCTTCATCACCCAACAATGTGGAGGATTGTGTGTGTGTGTGTGTGTGTGTGTGTGTGTACGTGCAGGTGTGCATACGTGGATGCCTGTGCATTGTGTTGGGTGTGGGTGTGCGTGTGTGTGGCGAGGGGTGGGGGTGGGGGTGGGGCTTTGCTGCAGCTGCTGCATCCTCTGACAGTGATCTGACAGTATGGTTAGGTCTGTGCAGACAATGCGGCTAACCCAGCACTGCTCACCACAACCTCAATGTAACTCATATTTCCTATAACCTCCATCATGGCTTTGTGAGACTATTACTTAGCGTCATTAAATCTAGTTGATTTCGCCCTTCCAGCGCTCTAAATCCCTCGCTGCTCGGCTCACCCCTGCATTAGCGTGCATGCCGTTTCTGAATCAGATTTGCACGTATATTGCCACGGCACAAGAACGATGTTGATGTACATTGTATGGATGGAAACGTGACGGCTGACAGCTGTGCACAGCTGCGACAGAAATAAGGAAGCTCTGAAAAGCACCCACATCTCCTCAGACATAACTGTCCGTGATGCCCAGGGGAGTGAGAGAAGTCTTCTGGATAATGAATGGTAGGCCCTGTACCACAGATGCATTACTGTTTGGTGTGGTACAGAGCAGTGGCATTCTTCTCATTCTAAGAAAACGCCTTCCTGGTTCATTTCCTGTTTACTGAACTAACCCTCTTTAGTTAGTGTCCTGAAAGGCCTGTGTTTACTGGGGGGAAACTATGCACTTTCTCCACTAGAGAGCCAAAGATCTGATTTGAACCTGCAAATTTAAGTCCCAACCTGCTCATTATGGGAATAGCTTGGTCGGGCTGGTCGGGCATGGCTGTGTGACATGGGCAGGGCCGCACGACTTTCACAACAACCCTGGCTGGTCTTCAGCATGCCGCACCCACAGGCCCAGGCCACTTAGGGAGGGGCTGCAGCAGCATAGTGGGTGAGCTGGAACCAGATAGCACCAGACAAGGACAGGCAGCACTCAGATCAGCACCATGACACAACATGCATCACGATGATAAATATTTTCTCGGAAGACTGGAAATACAAACTATTGAGCTATGATGCAAACTGCTGTAGAGCCATACTCTGTGTGCACAGCATTTGGTGCACATTAGTTTGTCAGCGAACGAGTTAATCATGACTGACTGGCTTTCTGCGGCGCTCTTATTATGCATGTACGAGACTGAAGGTCTGGGAAAGCATGGCTGTAATTCTTTCTTAAATGACTTGGCATGTTTTGGGTGTCCCACAGACGCTGCCCACTGCTCCCAGTAAATGGATCACTAAATCAGCACATGGCCAAACAGGTGTCTCTCTCCCAAACACCTGTCAAGACCTGGCTCCCCACGCTGGCCAATCAGAGGCAGCCGCGCAAAGACATGGCCGTAGAAGGGACCACATGGAGCCCTGAAGGCCACCCGACCCGAGTCCAACTTTGCTCTTTCATATCAACGCTGCTGACTGCTCCAACCACTGTAGTGTTCTGACCTAGAAAAAGGAAAACCTACAAGAGACTTGACGCCCCCCCGAAAAGATAACTTCTTTTTGCATTATGAATAGTTTGACAAAGAAGGAGTTTCAAAATGCCTTTCAAAAGCTGGATCAAGCTGTGTGGTTTGCACTTTGGAAAGTAAAGTTGGATGGATGTGAATACAGTAGAGGTTGGGATTTTCAGTAGCATTTATAATGACAGATATGGGCTCTGTTTGTAACGGGGGCCGCAGAGAGTACAGACAAGGGAACTTGTGTAATCTATTCACAAGGCCCTGAGAGGCTCACAAAGATGAGTGGGAACAAGGCCAGCTGCTATTTTCTCACAGCAGTCCAAACCTGTATTGATAGAAATTTGGCTCTACACATAAAAATGAGACTCTGAGTGCCTGACGTCAAACCAGCAGGGCACTATTGTGTGTGTGTGTGTGTGTGTGTGTGTGAGTGTGTGTGTGTGTGTGTGTGTGTGTGTGTGTGCGCGTGTGTGTGTGTGTGTGTGTGTGTGTGTGTGTGTGTGTGTGCGTGCATGTATGTGTGCATGAGCAAGTGTGTGCATGTCGGTGAATGCGTGTCTGTCTGTCTGCTTGTGCGATACTTCAACTTATCCTATAAAACATTTTCCATTGCAGGAGGCCTTGAAGCTTCCTTGTGCTGAAGAAAACATCTATCTGTCATCTCCACCTGTGTCCCGACTGTTAACCTAGCTGTAACTATGGGGAGCATTCAGCACAGTAATTGCCTCTCCAGTTTATATGTTCGGTACAGAAGGATACAGCACAATGCAAGGCAATCTGGCATACCACTTTGATTTAGTATCAGTGCTACTTCTCTATTTATTATTTTGCCCAATGAGAGAGAACTGCTTCATAATTGAAAATATAGAACTAATAAGCCAAGCAGGACATTAATAGTCAAAAACATATTTTTGAAAGTTCATCATTTTACTTCATACCTACAGTAAGTTCATCGTTAGACCTTAACTTCACAATTTTGCGTTATGTACACTACATTTTTTCATTGAAAAATTTAAGCAAACACTATTCCATGAATTAAAAATAGAGCTGAAACCATTGCATAAGCCACCTACATCACCTGCTCCTTGAGAAGTACTTTCAGTGAAATGGGCTCAAGCAATTTACTCTGCTGTGTGTGTCTTGGAACACCATTTCACTCTGATGTCCTCCCTCTCTTGTGTCAAGAGAGCTTTTTACGTTTAACTTATTCATGTACTGTACAGTACTGTATGTGCATAGAAGGCAGGGTGAAAGGAGACAGATAGTGGTTAGGTATAAAAGCTGAACTTCAAAATTGTGGGGGAGATGGCTGAAAGGAAGGCATGAAGAGGCTGCTTCCATAGTGTCTTCCATTGTGCCTGAATCACAGCAAAAAGCTATACTTAGCTTTCACTATTGGTAGAGTGCCACCTGACCTATGACTAGTACAGCGGAGCTCTGATTACGGGCCCCTCAACAGCAAGACAGTTACTAGTGAAATGGCAACATAACAACAAATGACACAAAATGTGCAAAATTGGGAGTATATATCGTGAATGTTATTGATGAATGCTCCGTTGATGAATGCTCTGTTTAGTAAGCCTTTAGTCTTTAGTGATACTTAAAAGCTATATTTTAACTGCTCGTTGTACAGAGGCCTTCCCTCACCTCATTTCAACTGGGTGTCCCAGCCTCTCTCGCCCTGCAGTGCTGTGAATTAGCCCTTGTGCCCGCTGCCACACTAAGCAAGGTAGCGTGCTAATCCTCATGACATCACCATTGTGTCCAGGCTGTTCCATCTAATGTGCTTATCAAAGGGCCTCTTTGAGTGTGAACGCACTAGGAAATCGGCATGGGGAGGCGGCTGATAGGAAGGCTTTTATCTGCTAAGGAATATTTCTGCTCTTATATAACATCTTAAGAGAAAAGTCTTTCACCACCATGTTCCCTTTCCCCCCCGGTGCAGTAGTTTTCACTTGAGGGGAATAAAAGCCTCTGTTGGTTGTTCTTTGGGCAGTGTGCGCCACAGCCCAGCGCTAGGTTAATGTACTGCAGCAGGGCTATGGCTGCCTCTCTCTGTCTCCCCTCATATACTGAGTCGGGAGTGAAGGGCCATTAGATAAGGAAACCTCTGTAATTCCCAGACATATCTTGTTTAATCTCATGACCATTACACATCAACGAGTGGACTGATACCAGGATGTGAGGCTGGATTCATGTCCTTCCTTTGGTTCACTCTATTGTCTAGTTACTCAGTCGACAGGAAAAGCAGTGGCAGGGGGCAGGCTCTCAGCTGAACCGTCTGCATTTTATTTTGATATTGTTGCCTTAGCGCAGCTGTTTGAAAAACAATATACAATATAGTGAGATCCAATCCCTCCTGACATTACAATGACAATGGACAGAACACAATGAACTGAGAGCTCAAAGTCAGGCTAGTAGTGACCCAGTAATCCAACGTGAGTCATGCGCTCCAAATCTCTAAAGGAGAGATGCATATTAGAAAGAAGCTATCATCTTATTTCAACCCAGTATACAGTAAATCAGATGATTACCTGTGGCTGACCGACTAGATTGTCACTTAAATATAGCCTATCCATATTATCGAGTAAGAGGCAATTGCAGTAGAGTGAGCGGTGCCTTCCCTTAGAGAGCCAGCTGCTCTGAGACTGTGGTGAATGACTGATGTGACAAAGCTATTAGCTGCCACAGTCAAAGAGAACAGTCTCAATCAGCGGACTGCATATTTTCAGTATAGACAAGAGGGAATTAAAGTACAAATTGAGGATAAAGGCGTACCAATGTCATCATTATCTACAGATTGAAAAAAATGGGAACACAGGCTCTGTTCCCACTCTGCAGAAAGAAGTGGTGGCAAACATATACAACAGATTGTATGAAATTACAATCTAGACCAAAAACATAACCATTAAACAAAGATTATTGAGAATAAACTAGCTTTCTCACCCTTTTACTCTCTGTCTCTGTCTCTCTGTCTCTCTCTCTCTGGTCATTGAGTGGATCATTAGCTGTCAGGGCCCTTGAAACCATACCCCCAACCCTCAACTCCCATTCCTGCTCACCTCTAAAATATTCATAAGGACAATTAGGAGTTCCGATAAGGCGAGTACGGAGGGCTGGGGGGCGTGCGGCAGAGAGGGCAGGATGTGCCAGCAGGACGTCTGTTCTGCAACACTCTATACCCAGACCACAGACCTGTCCTCATCAATCTGAGACACAGCAACCTCCCTCTTTGCCCCCAGTCAGGCCAGGCAGCCAGGGGAAGGCGGCACGGTGCCAGCTAACCCCCAACCCCCTCCTCCCAGCAGGCTTTGCTCTGTCCTCGCCCCTGGGCAGGAGGGGCCGGCCACACAGCACTCACACTGGGAGGAGGGGGGCACAAGGGCAAGCTGGTTGTTGCACAAGCTAACGTGCAGAAACCACGGTGCATGAATGCAAGGTCTCATTTCAGTCTTTTCGGCCCACAAGGTCATTAAAGAACGCAGGGGGTGGACTCATGGCTTGTGGTTCTCGTGAACTTTAACTTTACTAGTATCATTGTTCCTCTGTCCAAGCCATTGTGGTCATTCATATCAGCTCTGTTTTTCCCCACAGAGGCAGCTTAGTGATGCATTCTGACTGTAGCTCTTCTGTAATTTAACTAGATCAAACCAAATTAGGCCAGCTCAATGTCTGACCTATTTTATGTAGTACGTTCTGTATGACAGGTGTCTAGATGGGACTTGAGAAGCTATACGTTATATACTGTAGTATACTCACCAACACACACCATGTAGAAAACATATGTTAGAGAATGCTATATGAGGTTATACATGTTTAAAATACAAATACAAATAAAAACATGAACACATTTTTAATTGGGCAACATAGCGCGTAATCATGTTTTAGCCAATGTCAAAGTTAATATAAAAAGAATACAGATCTCAAATAGTTGAGAGAGCAAAACACCAAAATATGAAGTGAAGGAAATAGTGGGCAGATACCTCAAGGCTTCAACTTAATCTGTCAATGCTAATCAGGAGATAAAACTGATGTGTCAGACATCTTAATGTCACAAAGTGCTGTAAGAGGAGCTGCTACAGTTAAGAGAAAAAGCCCTCTTTGCCTCCATTCTGAATTGACTGAAATGACTGCACTCAGTGGGTTATGGGAGAGATTTCTCAGGACCTGTAAGTAGCCACCACAAGTGTCACTAGTAACCCTTTCACGCCGGAAAAGTGACCCGGACACACAGGCGCACACAGAGTCAAGCCCAAAAAACAACCAAGATCAGGGTGGAGAACCGGGTCAAACCCGGTTCCTCTTGGTGTCAAAGTTTAGTGCTTGAAAGAATAGTTCACCCAAAAATGAAAATTTTGTCATTATCTACTCACCCTTATGCCAGTTGAAACACTCTCCAAAACAACTGGGGTGACCGTTTCTTTACAGTTCCAAAAAAAAACCATAAAATTACTCCAAACAGAGTCATCCAGTGCCGATGTGTGTTACTGTGACATACAAACTTCAAAAATGTTTCAACTGTGTATATAATGACAAAATTATTTTCGGGTGAACTATTCATTTAACCTGTGCTGCTCCATGACATGTCTTGATAGTCATATCATCAGCCATGTTAAACACAGAATGAAAACATGGCTTTTGATGACGCTATAAGAAGACAACCTGTAAGACGGGATGGAGCGTACCATAACATTCCCAGGTTGCATGTGTGGTATACAATAGGTCATGCTCCTCTGCTGACTGCAGCCAGGTTAGGTTGATCAGATTCTGTCTTATTTGTGGAAAGGTTGAGATCTGTTTACCAGGTTTCACGCTAGGATCAGAGAGCGAGCTGCACCCACACCAACCAGTTCAAATGCAGTATCTTCTATAAAATATTTGTATTGGTGGTATATTCTTCAACCTTAAGAATGGCCATCTAACCATCTAACCACTGGTTCAGAGTGAGCAGGGAATCCGATCCGCACATGAGACATGTGAGAAACTTAAATAAGGAAATGAAAAAAGGATTTTTAAAGACGGAACAATTGGTTATCCAGTCCAAAAATGAACTTGTGCATCTTATTTCTTGTTTCCTTAGTGAATAAACTCTAGTGCTTTTAGTTCAAGACTTTGAGTGCAGTGCTCAAGCATTTGAGATTAGAGTATGTCTCATTAGTGTCACTGGAAACTCATGTTTAGAAGAAGGCCCTATGGCTGGTGGTCTTTTGTTGTTGTGTCTCTTTTCATTCTATGCTCTCCAAGAGAACCTAGATTTGAAATGAGAAATACGAATCATAGTTGAGAGGATGGAAAACAAGCTCTGACGTCAATGAAGCTCGACATGTGCCAAAAACAAAAATCTCTTAGCAGTAACCTAGTAACAAGCATCACACACAGGAGTGCAGAGACATAATAAAACAATGGGAACATGGATGTAAAACACACAGAAAACCACTACTTTATAATGGAGCTCAGCCACTCAACAATTCACAGGAAAACTATTGTATACTTTCACATATACAGACACTTACTGTAGTTCAGTTGTATGGAATTCATTGCAAGTGACTGCTGGTAATGGACACTTGAATTTCAATAATCAAAATTAATTTCCAGTTTGAAAATCAAATGTATTTCCTCAATTACCAAGTAGCAAAATAGTGTATTTGTTTCATAACAGTGGATAGAAATAACAGGATATTCTGTGAAATACATGAAAATTACCACCACAGTTACTTTCATTACACTCAAAATACTCCAACAGAGGACTGGTGACCCTTTTTCACTAAAAGCCCAGAGGAAAAGGAGTCCTTGTCCTATAAAGAGGGGCACTTTGAAACCCAGCATGTTGCTAGCAACAATACCATTAGTACTGCTTCACTCACTGTGGCAAGTGAAGACTTTTCAGACAACTCTCACCGCAGTACTTGGAAATTGCAATAGCTTGATCATTTAGAACTACAGAACAGATATAAATGTTAAGATATAAATGTTATATGCCAAGAGGAGAGCAATAATTTGCATATCCTTTTCTTCAACAATGAACAAGAGAATTTGCACACATTCCTAACTTCATAAATAAAACAGGTCAAAATAAATGTGTGTCATTGTCTCATTACTGTAGTACTATATGTACAAAAAGCAGTAGGCCTCTGAGAGTATATCACACCTATTTATACAAGGAAATGATTGAATGTCTGAGGTAAAATGCATTGTTCTCAAAATAACCAAGAACTAATTGTAACTTTTATCTTGTCATTCTCTGCACATAAGAATCACATTGGCTAATCACACAGTTTCTAACAGTTGAAACAACATTCTGTAACTATAGGCTATGTAACAAAGGACAGGGTTCCTATGTATTGTTGTGGCTGACAAAGATCTCCCTCTCTCTCTGTTTTCACCATACACATTTGTAAGTCCTCATTTATTTTTAGGTATCTTGTCCTACTGCACTATTCTCAAAATAGACTCTGGGGCTATAGAAATACAGTGTGTTTGTTTTGACTGCAGACTGGCAACATAAGTTCACTTTGGACCTGACCTGTCCTGAAATACACGCCAAAAGTGAAGCGCCTGCTCTGAAGAACACAAAACACTTTGTGCACACAGGAAAGAGGAAGTTGCACATCTTCACAACACGGTGTGTTTATGTGAGCATCAAATGAAGAGGTAGTAATAGCATTTTACAAACACATAAATTAATGGCTGCTCAATGCTTAATGGTTTCTTCACCACCCTCTCCAGAGATACAGTGTACTGATACTCAAACACTGACATGCTTTGTATTTATGTAGTAACATACAGTAGATGCCAGAAGCAGAGACTTCTTCCTCAATACAAACCAATGCCACAGAGAATTTCCTCTCTACAAATGCATCCATTAATTTAAAAAATATAGTTCCAATCCCACTAACATTTAACTCAATTACATAAAACAAATCAACATCATGCTATAAACTGCACAGTGCCTGATCCAAAAAAAAGTCACTCATGCTTAAGGTAAAAACTATGTGATCTACTGTATAATATAAAAAAAACAAATTAATATCACTCCAATAAATCACAGGGGCCCAAAAGTACATATTTGTTTTTCTTCTGTAATATTAAAAATGGGCTGGCAGAATATTTCACATATATTGGAATGCCCTGGAAAATCAACATCAACCCAATAAGTCTATGTCAATAGCAATGACATTTGATTTAGCTTAAAAGGCATTTCTCATCATTGCTGCTGTGAGCTAGCTATGGCCCAATACCAATATGGATGGGAGGATAGCATAGTGGGGGGAAAGGGAGTAAGTGAGGAAATTGGTACTGTACTGAAAATGGCAAGCGATATTGTGTTGTACAGACTTGTCTATAGGAGGAGGATAGGTATAGATACTGTATAACACTTCAGTATCTATACCACTCACTTCAGTGTTATACAGGAATGGCTGCAGAAAAAAAAGAACAATATTTCGAGACCACGATTTACTATACTGAGGGCACACAATGTTACTGTTTGGTTAAATTGTACCTTCACTTTCATTATTTTGCGAGCACAATTTCATAATTTGTGCAAACCCTAACCCTAAAATGTGCTCACAATTTAATACAATGTGCAGGTTTTAAAACTTGTGCTCGATTTAGATCATTTAACAAGTTTCAAACTGACTTCACCCACTTGCCGTAATTAGTTGAATTTAGTTAATTGCATTGATTTATTTAGTTTAATAGTATGTTTTGTTGAATAAAGATATATTTAATTGAATGAGGCTTTTATCAAGATTCATTAATCAAGTTTTTCTTCAGGTAAAAAAAAGGGGATAAGTTATCAAGGCATTGCTCATTGACAGCTGTGATGCAAGCCGTTGTTAATAAGAAATAATTGACAAGTATAATGAGAGCTAATGGGCTTTACCATTGTTAATGTGAGAATTGAAGGATATTAAAGACTTTATCATCAACCAGATGCAAGGATTTGTATCAGTCAACACTTAAAGCTCTCCAACACCACAGTTCAGAGCAGGGTTGGTGCAGGTGCACTGGAGTCATATATTAGCTTATTATGTGTGCATGTTTTGTATCTATTCACACGCTTTCTTTGTAACTCAGGCACACGTTTTATACATTGTGCACAAACAATAGCATGTCATGCAAAAAAGTAAATTTTTATGCCTCTAGATCTGCTGAAGTCACAAAGTGACGGTAGGATTTTTATTAGGTCCTTGAAGAACTAATGGTTTCTTTTGTTTTATCATTTTGTTCACATTAAACATAAGATGTGACTGTGACCTCTTTTAGTTAAATCTTTTTCGTTTGATGTGGGATAATCTAGGCTTTGGACAAGTCCCTGACATCAGTGTCCTAAATTGCATGAGCCACAAGTAATGCCACCAGCAATAAGGTAAGATTTATCAGCCTGCCGCAGCCTCATGGATCTAATTATGCAACACTTACAACACACAGTGACTTTTCATTACTTCATACTAACATCCAAACCACTTTTGACTTATTAAACTGACCGTGCACTTGGGTAGATAAGTGATCATGGTTGTGATCAGCTCTGTGACCCTGTGTGCTGGAATATTGATTTTTATTCCATTAGATATATAATTATTGCACAGAAGATTGTACAGCTGACCTGGTTTTTAACCCGGAGCATTTTCTCATTACTATCTGACCAATGTGTTGCAGATTTCTACAGTAAATAATATGCAAATACTCTATTGTCTTGATAGCTAATACTCTCTGCAAGTTGCATAAGAGGACGTGGGAGCAGTTCTCTGTGTACCAGCCAGAGCCTCATTTGACCGTCCCTATTATTTTTTGTATTTCACAATTAGAAATATGCCACACACAGGACAATCTCACCAGTGTGCTTTGATATTCAAGGAATTTGCTTACTATTATAAAACCAACACAAACAAGCTGCGCGCTACAATATCCTCAATAGAATTCATACTTGAAAGAGTCCTGATCTATATTTGCATGGCTCAAGCTCATTTCTCACAGGAATATTTGATCAGAAATTCTGCTGATGGAGAATCAGATAGAGATTTACAATGCAAATGGTGTTTTTTGTTAATGTAAAATGTATGTATTACAATGGGAATGGCAACACAAACAAAACTGATGAAATATAGGAACAAAATCGATGAAGAAAAATATATTTTCAACATTGCCAAAATTACAGTTTGAGTCACTATTCTCCATGATTACACAATAAGAACCTTTCAACTTACAACTATTTCTCTATTATATTAATCTAAGCCATGATCACCTTCTGATCTCTAACCAGCCTGCAGGGACTCAAAGTGCTGGTGTTTGGTTCGAAAAACATTCAAAGATAAAATGTCAATAATTTCAATTATAATTGTCACACTCTATTTTTAGGGAATGCACATTCAAGTGAAGGCCCCCTTTTAGTCAAAAGAAATTGCATTATTGTTTTAGTCCAATCAAATAAAGAAACTGTATTTTGATGGGTTGAGTGAAGGTTTTTTGACAGTTCTTCATCCCCCACCGCCGCTCGCCACCCCATCTCTTCCCCAGCCTCCATTTCCAGAGAGCCACCAGGAGGAGGATAATTGATCAATCATGCTAATTGAAGAGTCTGGACAGCTAGCCCACCATAGCAGATGTGCCAATTTGCATTCATTAAGATAGAAATGAGTCTTAATCACCGCTCAGTCTTTGATTGACAACATAAACATCCCCTGTCTCAAATTCCATTCACAGTCCACACCTCTGTAAGGAATACATTCCATAACTGCTAATAAAATTGATGATTTCATTTTCTTGTGAATCATTGCAAATACTTTTGAGACACACCAACTCCATTTACTGTGTAATGTCTATCGCTCAAAACCTCAGCTTTAAGGATTGCAACATAAAGTATAAGGGAGATGATGACAAATGCAATCACCAAGTGTGATAATTGTGTAAATGGCTTTTGTTGAAACCTGCAAATGGCAAATTTCAGCTACATGATAATCAATGGGAAGAAAGGGATGATTCAGATGAAGAGTGCTAAAGAAAAGTATACAGGGCCTGACATTCTGTAACGGTCAAATTTTACATATCTTATAGAATGATTAATACAGTCCCATCTATAACAATAGCTGATAATGATAATGAAATAAAACCTAATGGAAATTACATGACATTCTAATGCAGATTTCCTCTTAGTGAAGGGGGCTGGTGAGAGAGGGACTGTTTATCATAAATCTTAAAATACAGTGGGAAATTATTTGTATTTCTCAAATCACATTAACAATGGTCAACCCTCTAGAGTATGAAGAAGATAAGCAGAATTTCCCTATGAATGCTCCTGGGTTGTTTACTGTCACCGATGGGCAAGGTATAAAAGACATGCAAAAGAGCAGTGAAAAGTCAGTTCCTTGCAGCCGCTACAGTCCAGTTATTTACAATGGCGAGGCATTGGCATTTGGCTCAAACTGCATTCCCAAATTGGGTTAAAGCCTCATATTCACCACCCCTATTTTATAAGATTATTTTTAAAGTGTTGACTTCATGTCAATTCCTTGTGCATGCAAACCTAATTAATCTTTGCCTTACTATATACTTTAATCGTATTGAATTGCTCAAAGAGAGGACAGATAGACGCCAAATGATGCCTGTGAAGTTACTATCTGATTTCAAGGTATCTTCTGGAGACAGTGATCTTTCTGTGTCCAGGATAACAATGTGAGGTTATAGAGAAGCTTGAGCAAAATCTTATTACCTCCACTAGCGGAGCGGGGAGGAAGAGTAAACATTATTAGATTAATCTAATGACTAACAGCAGCATTTTCATTTGTGGTACAAATAGAATTCAATAAGAAACACAATAGAAACAACACTGTAAAACATTTACACGCTAATACTCTGTTCTCTTCAAAACAACACTAGCACATTAAATACCACATTTATTTCCAAGTAAAAAGGGTGTTGGTGAGTATGATCCAACAGCAGAGCTAATTCTCAGTAAAAATTAGTGAATGAACAAATGGATAAATAAATGCATGAATGCAAGAATTAATAAATAAATTAATAAAATAAATAAATGAACTCCTTCTTAGTCATCTTTTGTCACTTTTTACATTAGAAAGATATGTGATCAGGGACACCCGTGAATACAATTGACAGAGATTTCATGCAACAGTTCACCTGTCGCCTGGAGTGTTGCTAAGGTTAAGACCACCACACACTCAATCACACACACACACACACACAGACACACACAGACACACACACACACACACACACACACACACACACACACACACACACACAGGCACACACACACACCTCCAGAAGAAAAATCTGAGCCTACTGCTCTGCTTTGGACTGTGAGCCAAGTTTGAGACAAAGTCCATAGCCCTCCACTGGGTTATCAAACTGTGGCCCAGGCATGCATCCATCTGTGGAAAACATGGAGACTGTTCTCCCACACTGCACAGCCCACCCTTTATCTACAGATGGTACTACTGAGTAGGAATGTGACCTTTGATTTGGTTTCTCACACGGAATGAGAGCGTATGCTGCCCAATGAAAATTGGGAAAGGATTTGCTGATCTCCCAAACCAGGCAAATGAGCACATGATTGTTTGCATGGCAAATATTGGTTTAATGCAATTTAAAAATTTAGATAAGTGTCCAGTGTAAGTGTCCTCATGTGAGGCCCATTTCACCAGACAGATGGGGGGGAGGGGTGGCATCTTCCCATCATTACAAATGCATGGCCTCCTCATGTATGTAGCGTACGAGGATCTGTAGAGGAGAGCAATGTCAACCTATACTGATGAAATAAAGCGCTCACTGATAGAGGCAGTCAGCCAAACACTGAAAGAATACAAAACATACACAAAAAACAAATGCTAATTTGTTGTGAATTCTTTGATGGAAAATGCATGGATAACATAGTCCATCTTGACTATTCAAATTCATATTCAGATATATATGTAGTATGTATATGTATGTTGTGATATGGTACATGATGGTATGTAAAGCCCTTTGAGACTTGACTGTGATAAAGGGCTATATAAATAAACTAGACTAGAGAAGGTTTGTGCCTCTCATTTCTTAATAAAAGAAATGGCCATTCTCTCTACATGACAACACTTCAGGATTTTGCCAAAACTCTTGACCAGATAAAACCACAGCGCCAGAGCTTTCTCTACCTCCTGTAACATTTGCTCTTGTGCTGCTCTCTGGCCAAGTGAATAGTGGGGTTGTGTGGCAATGTTGTGGAAGTGGACCGGGTTGGTTACTTCTGCTCTGCTTCTTCACTTCTGAACCCTGACCACATAGCCAGCAGGCCGAGGGGGATTTGTGCATATCTGCACAGATGCTGGCCGAGTGAGCAGGAACAACGCTACATTGTTCTCGCCTTTCGTGCAGCGGGGCAGCCTCCTTGAGAGTAGCCAGAGGGGCTAAGTGGGAAATGAACAGATCACTACCAGTTTGTCCTCCAATTTGTTTGGCAATGGACCACTGGTGCTCCTCGTGCAGACATTATGTACCATGCACTTGCCAATTACACAGACCACAGGTATATGTACTATAGGCTAAAGGAGATGACCCAACCAATAGGCAGTAAATAATCCAAAATGATTCTGACTATGGGAAGGTGTTGTATTTGCTTTAGTCGTATTTGCTTTTCTTCTTTAGTTAAAATAAGAGAGCTTCCCAAGTCACGACACAAAAAACAAATTTGTGGTCACTGTTACATAAGGAAGGAATGTATCCATGTATTTTTTATGCAGGTGAGCCCCTGCTCTTCTCTGAGGGCCCCTGATGGAGGATTGACTGCATGGGTCTACTGGATGCCAGAGCGCTCTTTTGCAGCTCTGCCAAGCAGGTAATTCACAAGCAGCAGCAGCATGAATAAAAGATAACGGGCCACAGCTGACTCTTTTATGCTGCATGTAATTCTACTCATTCCTCCAAGCAAAAGACTTTTCCAAAGCTAAGATTCTTGAAATTTTTAAATCTCACCCATCTTAAATACTTAAGGTCTCTTTATTGGGCAGCAATAATAACAAGGTATGTTTCCTTGGACAGGTGCTAGTAAAAACATTAGAGGATTATGACGCAGCGGTGTAGAAATCTGGGAACAGTCTGCTTTGTCTAATAAAAACACCTCAGTCCAAACAAGAGCCAGTCTATGTCTACTTTAAATATTGGCTATAAAAATTAATAGGCAACTTTTATTAGTAGTATCGTGATTTTCTTGTCAAGGCCTAAATGTGTTTGCTTTTCATTTGGTCAGAATGAAGAAACTAGCTTCTGAAAGCAGATCCTGAATACGTTTAAAAAACCACAAGTGCGTCATTGAAAGACATTTGGATCCGGATGTATCGCCAATCATCCCCATTTACTTTTCATTGACGCTTTTGGCTGACAGTTTTGTAGGCTAGCATAACAAGTGGCTTAGTCTTCCGCTAGTGCTTGAGCAATGCAGGGAGACAGTAGCTGCCAGGAAGACCAAGTGCTTGTGTAATTTTCATAACGCATGAATGGAATATTTCAAGCATGTTCACTAGAAAACTATTATAGTAATAGCCAGGCTAATTGTCTGTCGTGAGCAATGGTACAGAAGGGCTGCTGGAGGACTAAGCCATGCAGGTACAATATCTACGGGAAACAGGGTCGGCATGGTGGCCAGCAGCTACTGTGTGCAGAGATAGGTTTTCCACGTCAGTTGATGGGCCCATGAGGAGCTGGACTTATCAGGGAATGCAGACCTCCTGTGCCCTATCTCAATGGTGACTAGAAGGAAACTGTTACTTGTTCCTCACTTTCATACAGTATGTCTAAAATATTACCCTTGCAGCATATAACAAAGGTTTACGCCTCTTGGTTGTCATTCCATGAGCGTATTTTCTCACTGCTGGTCTGAAGCTAATACCAAAATAATAAAACATATTTTGCTGATTCATTTAGCCTAAATAGGGATATAGGATTGTACTTGTATAATAGTGTGCCTATTAAAAAGAGAAAGAGGATGGTGTGAAAGAATGAAGAAGAAGTTTTCTCACCCTCATAAAGCAAGAAAGTGGCGCTCACTCACCTCTACAATGTCAGAGTTGGTTCTGCTCTCATGGGGCTCGTTGTACTCTGTATATTTCAGTAACACTTTGTCCATGTCTGTGCTGGCGTACTGGAACAGTTTGTTAGAGCTGTTGAAAATGATGAGGGCTATCTCACAGTCACATAGTACGCTCAGCTCGTAGGCCTTTTTCATCAGGCCAAACTTCCTCTTTGTGAAGGTAACCTGAGGAACACAGGGAAAACAAAACCACCCATTACAGAGGGAAACTGTTTCTCTAAATAGAAAAATCACATTTAAATTGACAAAATTGAAATTAGTATATCTACATACAATGTATGCAAGCGTAAATAATAAACAGATTGAGCATTCTTATTTGTAGGGGAAATAAGTCATGTTTTTAAATCAATCTATATTGTACAGCTATATTGGAAACAAACCCCTAAATGAATATAATAGTGCAGGTCTAAAATGTCTAGTTATCAGGCCAGAGGTCAGGGTCAGAAGCACAAGTCAGCCAGCTGAGTCAGAGGTTTGGCAACAACAGGGGTCCATACATTACTTTAGCCCCTGACTCCATATACGGAAAGCTATCTCCGTAGTGCAGCATAAGCCTTGTAACATGAGTCCTCAGATGGGACTTCGGGTCATACATCACTCCAATGGTAACCCAACCCTCTCTGCAAAGTGACTTTATGTCCTGTATCTCTGCAGCTCTGTCTCTGTGGTCGCTTCAGCCCCATACACATGTCATTATGTTACACCGCCTCTATACAGCATGCTACACTCCTTTCTCATGCTAAAAACACCAGTCAGAAGTAGGGAAATTGGGAATGCAGACACTCTTTCCTTGGTTTTGTTATAGTTACATATTTGTTGGAAATGTATTTTGAGAAATCTGTATACTCGAAACCACTGTCTCAAGACTTTTTTTTGTTTCTTTCTTAGAGAATGCTTCTTGTTAAATGTACAGCGTGCTAGTAAAAGCTGTGCTTAGAGCCATGGAGGTGTGTATGTGTCTGTATTCTTCATCAGTTTCACTGACCTACTAAGAGAGGAGTTGAGCAGATGAGCTGGCTTTGTTCAACTTTAATTGGTCACAGCTTGCGGCTATACCCTCATTTAAACTGGCATAATGCAGTATAATCCTATGTGTTGTATAGTATCTGTGTAACCACTCAGGCAGTAGGGTCACTCCAACTGTGAAAAATGAATTTCAAATCTTCCACACTACAGGTAATTACACAGGGCCATTATTCCTGCTCTAGACACACAGGAGCCTCTTCTTGTGTCATTTTCTATTCAGTGCACCAGTGTTAGTTGAGCTCATATGACAAACCAAATACTAAAATGACATTTCTTGAAATGACACAGTTTAAATGCAGGAACAGCTAAATCTAATAACATGTTTCCTTGCAAATCTCTGACACATAAAGCCTTAGAGTAAGTATAGCTGAACAAGAAAAGCACTTGTGTGGTTTTGTGCATGTCATTCTGATGATGTTCAGAAGGTGGATCTCTGCATGGAGGCAGACAAGGGTATTTACTGTGACCAATCCCTGGACAGTAGATGACTTCTTTCTACTCAGTTCTAGTTAGAGCACAGTCCTTCCTGGTTCACCTGCAGGTCTAACCAGCTGATACTAGCCTCATCTGACTAAACACTAGGGCTGCCTGCTTGCTCACTCATTTGCCCGCTTGCATATTTGTTTGTTTGCTTAACCATCTGGAAAGCAGAGACTGTCATGTGGGGAAATGATTAACAAATTGTATGCTCTTTAGCAGATGAATGTGGCTGTTAAGCCATGGAGATGTCACCTTTCAGCAGGAAGCCCAGGATGAGGCGCTGAGCGAGGACTTTGTTCCACCTGGATGCATGGCAGAGTGCTGAGTGCGGGGCTGCTGACCCAGGCACCGCTTCATTTCACCCTCAGCAGCAGCGCTGAGACTCGGTCCTTGCCCCAGCCCCAGACACAGTGCCTCTACAAAGCCAGCTGCTGCTCACACTGCTGTTAAAGGTGAACACCACATAACTGTTCTGTGCTTGTACGGTTATCTCTGATAGAGAAAGAAGTCGGCTATTTTGTGCAAATGCCATCTTCTCTGGTTCTCTTATGGTATCTAAGCGCGTTAGGGCACGACACAACACAGCTCAGAGCGTACAGATGTGCAGACATCAGGGCTTTAACCTCCCTCCACCTCCATGTTCTCTGGGGTGACTGGTGAGACAGTGGAAAACCACAAGCATCCTTGAGGTCAAGTGGGAGGTTTGCTGGCAGAGCTTTCCTATGGTTCACCAAGTCAAAGAGACCCACAAAGACGCTCAGTGTGGGTTGAATTTGAATTTGAGTTGTATATGTTTGCCACATGTATTGTGTAATACAAACAACAACTCAGAAATTCTTTAAAAAAAACTAGAAAAAACTAGAAATGGCTGAAAAAATTCATTCTCTTTTTAACAAAAAGGCATGTCATTTTCATTTTATTTTAACTTTAGTAGACAAGATAGTTTTAGTTCAGTTTTAGTTAATTCACTAAGTCTTGTTTTAATTTCCATTTCAGATTATGACTGTTTTTTAACACCTAGTTTTCATCTTAGTTTTACTTACAATAATAACCTTGGTTCTTACAGTAAAAAGTTGTGCGTATCTAATGCCCTGACTAATTCATGTAATTCACAATGACAGCTTCAGGGTCAGACGAATTGTAAAGCTGCATTATACTACATAGTGCATCTTTCAGTGCATCTTACAGCAGTTCTGTGCTGAGACATCAAATGTCAGGACAAAAGAGAAGGGAGAACACATTTAAACTTCCAATAAACTGGAGTGATTCCAACTTTCTCAGCCTTTGATAAGGTCATTATAACAACCCACACAATAGCAGCCAAATCAGCGACTATACTAGCATTTCATTTAGTCTGTGCCTGGCTGAAAACTCTGACCTTTTCAGATGCTCTCACGATGTGGAGCTGAGGTGCTAATTTTGCTCTCACATAAGACTTTCTACAGACCCAATTTCTTCCTGAGTGCTCCACCACCATCACCTCTTTCTTTTTTTTTTATTGAGCTTGGTAATTCCATTCTTTGCATATTCTTTTTACACTTTGGGGAATGGTTTTATGTGTTTAAAACCCAACCAGGCACTTTGTCTACAATACTATTAAAGCTGCACTATGTAAAATTTGTATGTAAAAATACGCCTGTGTTATCAGCCTAAATAGGGCTGCAACAGAGAAGAGTGTCTCATCCACTCTAACTGAGACATTTGCCCAAATAAAATTCTGGTGCGGTCACTGCGGGAAATCTTCTCCACACACAGGACAAATCAAAACTTAAGTGCAAATTACAAAATTTGCTCCTAAACAGAAGCAAGCACGTAAGTTGGACTCACCAATTTCAGTTGCCTCACTCATGCCTTTGATAGCCTAGATATAAAATAATCACAGACCAGCCGGTTTGGTAAACATGAGCGTGCTGTACGCAGTTAACTGATGTCTCGTTACATGGTTCCTGGGTATTGAAATCCTCAAAATTAAAACCTCTTGCTGCCATTTGTGGCCGCCAATGTGCAACAGTTGCATAGTGCAGCTTGAGAAAAAAGCATCTTAAATCTACAAAAGGGTATTTGTGTGTTTCACCCATTCATTGATTCTTTGAAACTTGTTTTCTTGTTTTTCTTCCTCTAATAGACAGACATTGCCATGAAAAGTTGTATAGTATATAATAGCATATGCTACAACAAGCCACCACACACATGCACACGCACACACACAAACGCACACGCACACACACACACACACACACACACACACACACACACACACACACACAGAGTGGATGTGTCAATCAAAGGGTCTATCAATGTCTGTCCTGAGGCAGAGGTGCCAAGATGACAAACAAGACATCTGGGACTGGGACTGAGGCTGTGGCTCGGTCATGGCAGGAGATGCCTGAGTCACTAACACCTTCAGAGGGGTGAGGAGCCGGCGGCCTTATGAGAGCCTCATGTCACCTCTGATGGCCCCTGTGGCAGACACGAGAGTGGGCTTGAGAGACAGAGAGGCCTGGCACCAGCTGGCAGAGTGACCCGGGCCCTGTGGCTGCTGCCCTGGCTCTGCAGTGCCAGAGTGCCGGGGCCTGGGAGACAGGCCAGGGCCACCCCTACTGTCTGCCTGGATCAGCTCTCCCCAGGAGAGAGGACAGCCCCAGGATCCCCATGTGGACAACTGAGGGCACAAAGGCCTCCTCCATTGAGTGGGATTGACCTTGAAACCTACAGTAGCCGTGACTGATCCTGTCTCGTAGAGGGGATGACACGCTAGTTAACAAAATCTAACTAGGTTTCCTTGAAGTAGCTCTAATCGATAACAAGAGGGATGCAATAAAAAGACAACGCTGCTCATTGTCACTTGTTTAATTTAATAAAAATAGTGATCGTCATGAGAGACAGCATGTTGTGTCGATAAAATGTCCTAACCCTAAACTGCAAATAATTTTGCATCATCAAATAATGTCAGGGTTTTAGCAAAACATCAGGAGCGGCCCACAAGAAAAACCCCTCTGTAATAAAACAAATACAACTCACCATTCTCCCTGCTTCATGTTTTGCTGCTTCAGTTTAGTTTTAAGGAAACTGCAAATCATTTTTAACAGTGACAATATATGCACTGGCTGTCACATTTAACAGTTTTCCTCTGTTCTGTCCATTCTCTGTCAACAAGCTTTATACCTGTCAAAAAATAATGATGACCTTTCAGAACTTCTGGAATGGGTGAGGGCTGAAAAATGGGAGGTATGTGCTGTGTTGCTCCCTAGAGAGAAAGAGGGAGAGAGAGCTGCTCTATGCCTACAGGCATTTGACGTGCCAGAGCAAAATCCAAAATGAGCCACAGCAAGGGCAGGCAACCCTCCACCCAGCAGCAAAATCATCAAACTTTTAATGACTTGGGCAATTACCCCCAGTGAGCCTGCTTAATGGCATCCAAAGGACGTCACTAGACACTGCTCACTAGGCTACACCAGCCAGCCTCTCTCTACCCTGTTACGAGGCTAATGTGTACCCTCCCTTCCCCATCATCATCCCCCCTCTTCACTAGGTGAAAGACCCTGCACATGCTCAGAGAAAACAGTGCCACAGGCTTTGCTGTTGTTATTTTGTACTGTTCATGAGTCCCAAACCTGCCACAGCACAATCAAGCCACAACAGCTCTCCTCTCTTTCGGAAGGCTAAATTTCATTGGGCCATCTGAGTCCACTGGCATAATAAAGACCAATTCTTCTTCAGGGGGTAGCCTAGGTATCTCGCTCCTCCTTCTAAATCATCTGCCAGATTCTGCCTAATGAGACAGGTACTATATGAGTGTGTCTGTGTGTGTGAGAGAGAGAGAGAGAGAGAGAGAGAGAAAGAAAGAGAGAAAGAGAGAGAATGAGAAAAATATGAGAAACAGTGTATGTGTGTGTGTGTGTGTGTGTGTGTGTGTGATCAAAAGAGGTAATAATTGTCATCTGAGAATAAATCAGGCCTTGCGCTGGGTGGGCAGAGAAGTGGGCGGGGCTACCAGAGTGCTTCTGTTGTCTGGTTGTTATCTAGCATTCATCTCTTACACAGGTTTGCAATCAGTGTGTCAGTCTGGCTGATGACTCTGCCTCTGTGCTCTAGGACCACTTAGGGACTGGCTCAGGAACTGGCTCTTTACCATCCTACAATATGCATGACAGGACCTCTGCTGCCTTCACAGCTCATACGGTACACCTCTGCAAGGCCGCACAGCAGAGACACAGACCTTTGTGTGAACATCGAACTGTACAATAAGGTCTTATACATGATGCACGCTACTAACTATTGTACAACGCCATACTTGTTATCATATCATACTTGTCATTTTTGTACAATAACACACTCTGAATACTGCTGAATTATAAAAAAAAATGTTTTGCCATTATTAACAAGTTACATTTTACTGAGTGACATAAAGCAAGTCAAAATACAAAATAGAAAAAAAATATTAACCAAGTTCACTACCTGTCCTAACTCTGCACTCACGGTTCCTGAAGTTAATCCATTTGTTTTGATAGATTGTGCAATTACAGACCTTCTCAGCCAGTGCCACACCGTATTATAAATCCTGAAAGGTTAACAGCCCTTCCAAAGCACTTGCAGTGATAATGCGGGGAGCCCCCGCTGTCCCAACGCAACATCCCGTATTGCAATATTATTTAATTAGCCCACTTAAGGCCTTCTTTCATTTTAATGCTATGAGTATGGATAGCTAGCAGCGGAGCCGGGTAGATAAAGATTCAAATTGTCTCCCGACAATGGGGACCATATGCTAATGGCTATTCCCCCTTGGCTAAGAGCGCACCCCAGGGAGATGGTGCTGTGTGCTTCATGGCCCATGGAAAAAAAGATACACACACATACATCACATTACACCAAAGCTTTATTTTAGCACAGTGGCCTATTGTCATAGCAGCTTCTCTGCTGAGCCAGCTAAAACTAACTAAACGCAAGCTGTAATGCCTGTGCTCTGCTGATAAACTTTCCCACAAATGATACAGTGAGACATTTCAAATCTGATGCAAACACTAGACTTTGAGAGACACATTAATAATAAGCAATGTCTCTCTCCACAGCTCCACTTTTCTGTGAAACAATAGGGCAAAATTTCGTCCTCCGCTCACTTAGTATACATTACACAGCATGGATCATTTCAAGGGGTTAGGTTGCTCACCTAGCAATCAGTGACAACCTGATTTCATGTAATTTCCCTTCTTTCCTTTTTTTCCTCTGATGTTGCAGGTCATTGCCTACAGTGTAGATACAAGCATTGTGCCCTCCTATTTGGATCCCACCCAGAGCCAGGTGTTATACTGATAATTGGCCCATCGTGTGGATTTTTGTTTCTCACTTGGCTGAACTGCTAGCCCCACAGTAACAGTCAGAGACACGGGCCAGTGTAGCGATTGGCTAGTACCACAAGCTATCATGTTATCACCCTCAGGAGAGGAAGCACAACCTCCATTAGCTTTCTGTGTGCGCAGCAAAAAAGTTGTTCCACCTGTGAGGGAGTGCAAATGATATTTGGAGCGGGTGTGAACAAGATGCGTCCTATTTGGCCAGGCAAAACGAACACATCTTCATTACTGGGTATAATTCATCAAAAAGTACGCTCACTGTTTCTCAACTTAGCTCTCTACTCAAAGGGTGTATACTGCAGCTAAAAAAGAAATGGACACACTCTTCCTACTATAGATATCCAAGTCCGTTATTCTTGTTCCTAACAGACCCAGGCTGTTTTGTACAGTGTTTTGCTGTTTAGGAGTTTATATTTAACAGGAGCAGACAGAGTGAATTCCAGCCTTCTCCCTCTCTGCGGCTAGCCAGAACCAGTGTAGCTGAGGCAGAGAAGGGTGCTGTGTGTCCTGCTGACCCACCCTGCAAATGAGAGGGTGCTGTGGTGCAGTGGCTGCTCCTAATTACTACCAAGCAGCTGCAAACACACAGGGCTACAGCGAGGGGCCCAGCAATGCTGCCAGGCCGGGGGACAAGCCCTGCAGTGTGGAGAGGCCACAGGCGGCCCGCTTTGCTCCTCTCTACCCTCAGTTCACTCCCACGCCATGAGGCCCCCACTGCAGCCCAGCGCTCCTGCTGCCTCATCAACTTCTCTGGCTGAAATTGCAGGGTGGCAGGGGAATCATGTCTGTAAATACAGCTACACTGACAAAGAAATGTCATGGTCCCTGTTCAGCTGGCTGGGACTTTGGGGAGGGAGGTTTGCCTGTTTAGATCCATGCACTCCATGACAGCTGCTGAACTCTGGTCCAAGACAGGGAGGGTTGAAAAAATATAACCTTCAGACAGGTACAGTGCAAACGTTTTACCAAGTAAAATAAAGATAGCATCTTTTGAACTAAGCTAACTGAATTTGAGCTTATCTTATTTGAGCATATAATGGATTATATTTCGTCTTAATCATATTTGAATCTATCCAAAAATAAGTACTGCTGAAAAACAAACTACTGGGGATTACATGTTGTCAGAGGCTGTAACATGATTACATACTTGTCTTGTTTTTATGTCATTTGTAAAACAGTTAATATACATAAAGAAATATTTTCTATATGGAATATAAAGCTGGTTTTCACTAAGCCTGCTTATCCTATATTCCTAATCCTATATTCTCTAATTCAGATCTTTCTATTTTGTTTCTTTCTTCTTGTTTTTAGATTTTTCTAAAGCATACCAAATGATATTTGTGCATTAAAAATAATGAAATGTTTTCATTGGCTTGAAAGCACGCACGTGGCCATTCACTGACATGAAAAATGATTAGTTAATATGAAAATAACTAAATGACAGTCAAAAGTCAACCTCAAATGGAAAACGTTAAGGCCAATCCTGTTTAGCCTTATTTAGACCATTAGGAGAACCTCCTTTCGCCGTGTGTGTGTGTGTGTGTAGGTGTTTGTGTGTGAGACGAATTCTGACAACACTGACCTGCCTGTTCCTTTCATCCATGATCCTGGTGATCTGTATCTTCTTCCGCCCCATGGCTGCGTCCTGTCCGGTCTCTCTGACACCTCAACAATATCAGAAAAACAACAAGCTTTCTTCCTTCGCTCTCCTAGCACATTGTACAACACTCTCTCTTCTCTTGTTGGCTCTCTCACTCTTCACTCTTCGCTCTTCACTAGACCACACCACAATCTGCAAGAAGACAAGGAGAGAGATAGAGGGAGAGAGAGAGAGAGAGAGAGAGGGAGAGAGAGGGAGAGAGAGAGAGAGTTAACATGACACTCAATGATGTCTCCTTAGGCACATCAAAGCATCGAACGGCCCTGTGTTCTGTTCTCAAGCACATTCAGAAAGTGTGAGACCCACATGATGTGTCCCTATCTCCCCTGCTGCACTTGCACCACAGCTGGAGTCAATGGGAGAAGGCTTCAGACTTACAGGACTGCAGTTTATATAAGACCTGCTGAGCACAATTCACACACTTAAATTATACTGTACATCATTTCATGCGGAAGACAAAAAAGATTTTTTCTAAAATGATTAAAATGATCAAAATATCTATTCAACAATTATTGGTATAGTTATTATTACTGGTATAGCTTTTTACATTTTTGTTAATGCAACTGGACTAATTTTACCTCTATATCTGTTAATAAAGAGTTTTGCAAAGCCAAGTTCACCTGAAGTGAGAGGAAGATTGTCTCCCTTCTACTGCTTGCAGAGACAGAGCAGCAACATTTCCTAGCTCTTCCTGAACCGACCCACCCTGATGCCAGCTTTGCTCTTAAGATGATTAAGAGAGCACCCAGTCTGGGGTTGACAGTAGTTGAAATCCCCTGGGCTGGAGGAGAAGGAGGGGTGTATTCCCACGTGAGCCTGTAACCTGGCCACTGGTTCAGACCAAGCTGTTTCCCAGGGGACAACTAACTCTGCCTTGTCTCTGCTGCTCTGCAAGAAGAGATATCGCCCCCTCCCTGGAGGAGCATCCATCACTTACACCCAGACACACAGCAAATAGAAAACGTCTAAACAACTACTTTTCCCCTATGAGTACAAATGTAGAAAGGTTAACAACTCAGTAGTCACCGCAGGCCGTTAGATGCAGTCAGCAGTTGTGAGCTGAGGAACCCAAGGGCCGAATTGGCAGTGAAAATGAAAATGACCAGTTCCACTGCCACACAGTCATTATGGGTTACAGATGGACTGGCATTATGGTGTCTGGCTGTCTGAAACGGGGCTCCACTGTAGGCAAACTTGACTGAGATCACCTAGCTAACTACCCACGCATGGCTGTCTCGGCCAGGAAAGTAACCGCCTGAACCCCCACAAAGAATTTCCCTAAACCACATCACAACAGGCCAGAGAGAATGACAGCGTTTTTGTTCATTCACCATTTCCAACTACACATCCTGACACAATGTGTGTGGGGGTGCATGTGTGTAAGCAAGCATCCATTAGTGACATGAATGTCTTATCTATCTATTTCTCGAAAACGCTACAGTCTTACTCATTTTACAACTGTACAATAAAACTGTATTGGAAAGAATCCAGAGAATAACATACACAGAGGCACACACACACTCACACATACGCACGCATGCGCATACACTTCTGTGTCTTTATGCAGAGGAGCTGTCACAGCAGGACAGTTCAAGTCTAGAGGCATAATAGACTGTGTCATGACATTTCTCTTACACAAATATAAAATGACAAGCTGAGAGGGCCCTCAGACTCCAGGTGCGCTGCTTTCTGCGCTCTCAACTTACTGGCCACACTCAAGAAAAGTTAGTCAAAAGCGATAACATCTTACTGATAATACTTTTATTTTGAGGATTTGAAAGATCAAGTCTAAATGTCATATCCACTATACACTGTGGCTGTTTGTATCACACCATGTTGTATGGAAAAAATACAAACTTTCACTTTTCAACATTAAGAACTAAGTGGCAGACTTTCAATGAATTTAGTATCTATCTACAGTAATTGTACTGTCCTACACGTCATTTGTAGGTTATGCAACTGCACCTATTCACACCACTACCCACACAGACATGTCAGAAGAAGGCCAGATTACGAATAAGCACAATGTCTAAATGTACTAAAATAGTTGTTTGTTGGAAGTTGGAATTTCTACAACAGTACATGTTCGATGTGTGATGCTCGGGACTTCTCTGGAGTGTTAGAAAGGGACAGAGTAACTGTTCAAGGCCTGAATCATGTGCTATGTGTGTGTGTGTGTGTGTGTGTGTGTGTGAGTGAGAGAGAGAGAGTGATGAACTGATAAAGAGACAAACAGAGGCAAGGGGGCCAATGGAAGCCTGGAAGCAGGAGCAAGCCAACACAAAGCTGCAAGGCCATCTCGATAGCTCGGTGTACACACACGTGTAATACTTGTGCACACCGTACAAACAGGAATCCTGCTGCACTCGTCCCACTCCGCTACGTGCAAGCTGTCACCAAGCGGGTCTCATGCAACATTATGTCAACAAAGACAGACAGAATAACAGTTCAACCCATTAAAACGTGTTTGTAGGTACAAAGCAGCACACTGTATAACAGTATCTAATCACATACTCTTTAAAAAGACCTTGATATGCTACACCTGGTCCACTTTGATATAAAGCAGTCCAGCACTTCTGAAAGCTGCTTACCAAACATTTGTACCACAGAGATCAATGCACAGAGAATATGTCTCCATAGGAACGACCACATCAGCTTGACATAAAAATCAATACGACATGTCCAACAGAATGAGCAAAGTGAAACCATGCCTTACACAGGACCCCTCTGCTAAACATGCATATAATGTTGGAATATGTTCATATGAGAGACTGAGCGTTGTGATGGTTTCTGACCAGAGCCGCACTGATCCTCCCTGGCGCGGTGTGAGACTGGCCCAGCGAGAGGAGGCCCTGTCTGTCTCCTCCTCCCTAAAGACGGACCTCTGAGAGACTGGGAGGCTTGGTGACAGGGCTGGCCCTTTCACACTCAATAAAACATGCTCAATTCCCAGTGTAATTACTGAATCCAGCACATCCTCCTCCCCTCTGCTAGTAAGCCTGTGTAAGCTGCACACACAGCCACAATGGAGAAGCATTACATCCTCAACTGTTGTCCTATATAAAAGAAAACATGTGTTACCTGGTTTACCTTATGAGCAAATAATGGAGCCAGTGTTATTAAAACTAATCTGAATTTTACTAAATCTCTACCTCTAAAATCTTTTAAAGTCTACAAAGTAAATGTCCCACTAAAGTCTAATATATCAAAAGCTATTTGCAAATCAAGCCTATCTGACCTGTTTTAAAGAAACACCCACTATGTGCTTCATGCATGCCTCCACTTCTTTGACGTGATGGACAGCAGCCAAAGTCCTGAGCAAAGCCATGACAGTTGATCTTCCTGTGCGAGGCAGCTTCAGCCCCAGTATCCCACCGCAGGCCGTGGGCAGACAAGACTCAACTTCCTGCCTCTCCACTTCCTGTTATTCAGGACCCTTCTGCATGCCCTCCGCGGGGGTGGGGGGGTCAGAGGGAGTCGGAGAGAGAGGGAACGGGGGGGGAAGAAAGGGAGGGACCGCCTTGGGGACACCCTTCCCCTCTGATCCTTCCCCTTATTACCTTCCTGACTGTAAGTCCGAGACTAAACAACAACAGAAGCTCATCTCCTGTGGCTTCGCTCTGTGTGCTTATTATGTTTACTGGAAGGATCATTACACCGGCTGGACGACGTGCACATGCTGAACTCAGCCACTCACTTTACAATTAGGAGGCAGAGGCCTTTTCCTTGTTATGGCCAGAGCTGATAATGACTTCAAACACTCCCCCGGTTACATAAGGATGAATCACAGCCCTTTCGCAAGTAAATATACATTAAACTGCATGCTTATGAGAAAAAACAAATTCCTGACGCGATATAACAACCTCATAATCGGAGGCGCATTGATATAGGAGTTCTCTGAAATAATCCACGATAACATTCGTAACTGTGTCAAACTGAAAGTGTCAGCACATGGCCCGGTTATGATCAGCTTCTGGCACACTGAGGACGAGAAGCAAAGTAGCCTAAAACCTCGGCTATACTGATTTATTTCAATGGAGCCCTGACATCAGTGCAATAGGAAATGAACATCCACCTCTTTGTTCCTCCTTTCATCAGGCGGTGCTGTACCTGCAAATGGGGCTGTTGGCCTGGGGGGGAGTGGAGGCGAGCCAGCCCTCTCACGCTCTCCCTGTTCCCTTTGTGAGCGCTCGCTTATCTCCCTCTCCAGCAGTGAAAGGCAGGATTGTGGCCCCAGCAGCATCACTAGTGTTAATGTCTCCCGATGCTAATCTGACACACGGCTGATCCCTCAACAACCACTTTCTCCTCTTTTCACCACTCCCCCATTTCTCTCTTTCTTTCTTTCTTTCTTTCTTTCTTTCTTTCTTTCTTTCTTTCTTTCTTTCTTTCTTTCTTTCCTTCTTTCCTTCTTTCTTTCTTTCTTTCTTTCTCTTTCCTCATTTCTTTCTCTCAACGAACACTATACATTCCTTCACCTCAGTTTCCAAGGCAACTAATGAGATATAATTAATAAGATCTATCACGGGGCACGTGAACAAAAAAAAAGTGAGAAAGAGGCTTTGAGAAACGTAGAGAGAGAGGTGGGGTCGTCTGCAAAAACATGGACCTTCTGCAGCACATCCTCTTCCTCTCTAAAGCTTTGCTTGGGGTGATGTTATCTCACCAGACAATGACTTAAAGCACATTTAAATGACAGGCTAAAATGATTATGATATGAATACCACGACAGTGTTAAAGGAAACACATATAATGTCCACAAAAGGAAACCCTGCAGGCCAAGAACCGAGATCGTCAGATGCTATAATTGAGATTGGTAAATATTAAATAGATTGCTTGTAGATTTAGAGCAATGTAAGAATGTTGTTGTGGGCCGTTCCTGTCTTATTTCATCAAGTAATGTTTTCTCCACATATTAAATCAGACTGAATTTAACTCAATCAAGTAAGATACAAAAATGCATTGTTCAAGAGGAGACTGTGACCTGCAGAGTAGGGACAGTCACAAAGCCAGCAGTGAGAGCCTGCACTGAAATGGCAGCCAAGCAGGCAGTGAGTGGTTAATCTGCCCTGATGACTGCTAGCTCAGTCCAACTCTCCAATGACCCAGCTGTAATCCCACATTGGATCAATGCAAGTTCAAACAATCCTCCATGCTGCTAGCACCTTGCCTGGGCTGGGGGATGGTGCTGTAGACAGGGACCGGGAGACAGAAAGCTACTTATCACCTCCAAAATGACATCAAAAGGAAGGAAAGCCCCACAGGATGAACCTGTTCTTGTATCTCAACGAGAAAATGTTTCACTCTAGGCCACATTATGCTAAGGGCTGAATGGGAAATGATGTTGCTCTTCAGATAAATACTGGACATGTATCCTATCTACAAAGCGGGGAATGATGATGGGTGGATATATCAACCAATAGCCAAAGGACATCAGATGCTGACAGCATTACCAGACAGACATCCTCCATCTCACTCTCACAGTACTGTCGGGGGATGAGAGGACTATGCAAGGTGACTTTGACTAAGTGCCTTGGGGTTCCATGAGAAAACGCCATTGACATTACATTAATTTCATGTCTCTTTTTTAACTGACTTAGCGCCATGGAGTCCTGGATACGGAGGGGAAAAAAATGAAACAGACATTTCACTTTGGCTTCAAGGCACAGGGAGAGGGATCTAAGGCTGGGAAGACAACAGTGACAGATCGACTACCAACTTTTTGCTGTTTCCTTACTGTAACATTCATTCAACAGAGACGTTCAGCAGTGCAGGGTAAATGTTAAAGTCCAAAAGTTTCCACTGCACACTGTTTGTGTTTGATAGTTGCTACTATGTGTGTGTGTGTGTGTGTGTGTGTGTGTGTGTGTGTGTCTGTGTGTGTGAAAGACAGACACAGAGAGAGAAAGTAAAAGAGAGAGAGTCAAACAGAGAAGAGTGGGAGAGAGAGACAGCATGACTGTGTGTTAACTATGTGGAAAGATGTAAGGGAAACAAGACTAAAAGAAGCGCCCCGCGCCCATCCCATCCCACCTCTGTGGTAGTGTGCGGTAGCAGCGTTGTAACATAATTACTGCTGGGACACTTCTATTCCCAATGATCCATTTGCGTCAGTCAGGTTTTCGAGCCCAGCCAATGAATGGATTCTCAGTTTCTCAAGGATAAAGAGATGACCCTCTCCTAACAGTTATATCCATTTCATGTAGAAAAGCTACTCTCCTTCTCAAGGTAAATCCCTTGATGCATATTTGACTGAAACTTTTATGAACAAAGAAAATGATGATAACTTCCTTGATGCACGGGTAGGGTGATGAATTATGTCTCATTAAAAATGAATGTGCTCAACAACTGAGAAATCATAGATGTACGGTACAGCTGCTATAGTGTACTGCTAGAGTTTCAAAACGTTAAGTCTACAGTATTCCTCTTTCATATTTCCAGAGGACGGTACCACAGAGTGGGGCAGTTGTTGCTATATCATTGTTACCAGACTAACTTCCCTAATAAATGAGCCTTTTGACCCTTGTAAATCAGTATGTCGTGCTTTATCACTAAAATGCAATTGACAGACTAATGGCTAACTACTCACTTCATATTAACACCATTGGCTTAACAAACTATGTCTCTGAGCAAAAGCCCTCCATCACCAACATTCCTTATGACAGTATGTCAGTTTAACAAGTCAATTTCTTGACATGGCGCAACGTCAGTATTCAACATTCTTTATGGATGAACACTTCCCGTGTCACACTTTGCTCTTAAGTCCTGATGATGAGCTTACATGTGGAGTATCTATGTGAGATAAGTTTTATTCAAAATATACAGAATTTTCATTAATTTGTGAAATCCTTTACTGTATATTGGAGAGACGCTAATGCAGGTTTTTTTTCTAAATCTTTCTCTCCCTCTCTTTAACACACTCTCTCTCTCTCACACACACACACACACACACACACACACACACACACACACAAAGTAATGTATGCATGATCCTAGAGGTTTAAGAATTTGCATAGCAATATTGTGTGGTGCTGTGGTCTGATATGGTATGAGTCCATGTGTCCATTTGCATGGTTGTCCATCATCAGATGGACTTCTCACCAGGGAACAATAATAATGCCAGCACCGTGGGGAGCAGTAGTCCCCCCCCCCCACCCTCCGAGGAACCCTGCGAGCTGTGTTAAGTGGCATGGCAGCCGTTTGATGTTACGCAGACCGCAACTCAGAAATGGTAAACAGCGAAGATGAATCAAGATCTTCCTCCTGGGGGAATCCACAGTGTAAGGATATTAGGGACGTCATGCGTTAATGTGTCTCAGCAGCAGCACGTTTACCCGAACTCATCGCTTCTCTGAAAACACAGAGGATCCAGATAAGACACTGAGATTCCAGATACTTAATTCTCCCTCAAATATGTTGATTGATCATCAGCAGGCAGATTTAACAAAATAAACAGTGAGTGATGCAGAAAAACAACATTTTCTGATGCGCGTAGCCTACCGTATATTGTTTAGGATTGCAGTTACTGTGTGCGACTGGCTGCTTCTTTTAATGGAGAAAAAAAAATCTAAAAGGCTTAGAATAAATATGTGATTTTCTCTTCCCATTTTTATCTTCCACTCGATCCCTCTTTCCCACAGTGTTCCATTACATAAAAGGTTTATGCAATCCAAGCAGCAAGGATGGCCATGACTCATAACAACAGTGAAAGGACTAGCATTGATTTATTTTTTGTAGTTATTTTTTTTTTTTTACATTTTTATGTTATAAAATTAGTCTATAGATAATCCCACACAGGCTTGAATAAAGGATACAGAGCTGTACCATTTGGGTTCTACGACAGCTTCCTACTGTTTTAAAACGACTTACGCATTTCAACTACGTACAAAAAAAAACAAATAAAGACCTCCTCACTCATTTCTGTATATGAAAAAGACAGGAAGTGGTTGAGAAATGTACAAAATCTGGTGGGTTTGCAGGAGGTTTGTTATGGGCTTCCTATCTGTTTCTTTAACACCGGGCCAAAGCTGAGAGATAGTTTTCGCCTTGAATTATAGATGTGCTTTCTGACATTAATATCTGCTTTGTGAACAATCTGTGTTTTTACAGTAAATAGAAATATCAACAACAGCCTATCCCTGAAAGCCATGTGATCTCACAGGGCAGGCAGCACAAAAGATGGGGAAACAAGCAATTTCTTTATCATTGATAGTGGTTGGGAAACTGATTTCAATCTGAAAGATGATGGAATCCATTCTCTCTCTCTTGTCTATCTTAAATCTATTGACATGAATTAATGGCATTCACTGAGCAATTAATGTGAGGGGTATTTTTGCAGCTGGAGCCCACAGTTTCGCCCAAATCAGATGATATGTGCTAGCAATCACATGGACACTGTATGAGAGAGAGAGAGAGAGAGAGAGAGAGAGAGAGAGAGAGAGAGAGAGAGAGAGAGAGAGAGAGAGAGAGAGAGAGAGAGAGAGAGAGAGAGAGAGAGAGAGAGAGAGAGAGAGAGAGAGAGAGAGAGAGAGAGAGAGAGAGAGAGAGAGAGAGAGACCCCCACAGGCCCTGCTGCTTGCCTCTCCAGGAATCTTTTCAGTCAAACTGTTCACTGATAGCCTGTGGCCCTGAGTGGGGCCCAGCGGCCGATGATGGATGCCTCCCCCGCCCCTATACATGTTCTGAACACCCCTGGCAGTTGGACCAGTGACAGAGGTTGAGGGGAGGGGAACAAAATCAAGAGCAACACAGTCTGACATGAATACAGGCAGGCAACAGCTCACCGGCGGTAACACTACACCATTTTCACCTGGATTCGCAGCCCACGGCACACAGATGGAAAGTGGCCTGGGAGAGAGGGAGAAGGCAGACGGGCAGACGCACAACAGCGGGCAGACTCAACACCTCAGTCACAATCACAGTCACACTGCAGAGAGCTGGGCTCTAGAGGCTGAGGATGCTATGGCAATACTGTATGAATGTCCTTGATTAGAAAAGACACGTTTTTCCATGTAATAACCTTTTTTGACTGTTACCAGCATGCAGAGTGATTTTGAAACTGTTACTGAAAGAGAGGTGTAATGTTTTCCCTGTTAGGATGCTGCCAGAACTGTTAAGGCCCAGGGATGATGTCATGGCTTGTAAAAATGATATCTCCTAACACGGCTTACACACTTCTCCTAAAGTGGGCGAGGTCAAGACACTTTTATCATCCTGAATCTGCATTCACTGTAGACACCGCATAATCACCATATATCTCAGTCTACTATATACAAATTGTTGGAAAAAGATCTAAAGATGCTGTAGTTTTGAGCCTCATTTGCAGAAATGACTGCACGTGCTCGTGCTGTGGCTAAAACAAAAACGCATAAGACAATGCGGAGTTCACGCTGCTAGAGCAAAGCCCCTCACAGCAGAGAGGAGCACAACTTTGAACTGCAGTCTGAGCCCTGCGGTGGACCACAGCAGCTTCCAGAGCAGAGGGGGCTGCTGGGTCACTTCCCTTCCCTGTTCATAAGGCTGGCGTGCGCTGCAGGATAATGGGAGGAATCACATCCCCCCAGCTGTCCTGGTTCGGAGGGCTTCTCAGACAGACAAGAAAAACAAGGATATCGCAGGCAGGGCCCCCTTCCTGCAGCCCACGGGCCACAGGGCCAGTCCAGCTGCAGGAGACCCAACTCCTCCTACCAGCAGCTACTGGACTTACTAAATGGGCTCGCTGTAGGGACTGTGACCCACAGGTCCTACAGCTGCATTCACTACACCAGCCATTCATAAACACTTGTTCATATGGACTCTATTTCACGGTATGGGTGCCATATGGAAAGTTAGATAAAATGGTGATAAAGGCTGTAACTGATGTTTCAGATTTGACTGCTTTCAGATTCAGTAACAACGTAGCTCATGGTTTCTTTAAGATAATGTTTTATCCTAGTGACACAAAATATGTAATGTTTCATCAAGCAGGGCTTACCAGACTTTGAAGAAAGTTTACTTTGTACATAATTCATTGTTAGTTTGTTTGCTCATGATGCTAGTACTTAACTGCCTCTATGCAGAGCCAGAGAACTTAATTCTCCAGTGAGCGATGCTTTTTAAGATGTACAGTAGAGCATCAGAAATTCAATACAGTGGGGTATATTAGCAATCACGGGAGATCTTTTGATCTAGTAAATTAGATTTTAATATATTCCTTTGATTTATGTTTTTTCAAAGTCTCATTAAAATTCAGTTAAAATGCAACTCAGCAAAGAGATGTCTTTCTTAACTTCCTAGGCACAATGCAACTATCAACTCTGCCCTATGAATGATTAAACTTAATATGCATCTGTATTGTGCAGTAGCGTAGTCATCAGCTATTATCGTGTCTCCATGCAGGTAGATGCAAGTTTCATGTAAACAACAACAAGCTAAAAAACAATAACTATAGCCAAACCACAGTACCCATATTTTGGGGTTGTATGTCTTCTAGTGTGGCTCAGAAACTTTTGAGATGATGCACAGCATCATTTTGTGGTTTTGCTTGCACTCCAGAAAGTCAAAGAAGGAGAAGGCACCTTAACAAAGGTGCTAAATGACTTGACTCTCAAAGCCATCACCTTTGCTCCACCACGTTTCCACAGTCTGCCCTCGCAAACCACACTTAGCGTGCATGTGCTATTCTTTCCTCACATCAGAGAATGTGGCATGTTGAAACTTAACACAATAGCCAGCAACCAGGGGCACAAGAAAGTATGTGTTGTGCTTAATATACTGTATATAGGATAATCACACATTATAATGTGACATTACTGTGAGAATTTAAGTCTTAAACTACAAGATATAGCTGTGATGTTATCTCAGGATACTACTACAGCTACAGGTCTAAAATTACAGTATAACACAATAAGTTTGTTTGTATTCAGAGTTAAGTGACCCAGTGAGGACCACTGGGGATGTGGAGTAAGGGAGAGACTAGGATCATAGTGGTGAAAGAGGATTAACAGCAGATTTAGACTGTTGCTTTGCTGGAGGATCTTACTGCTGATTTTCCTGCGCAGCCCAGGGTGAGGAGACCTCCAGTCAGGCCTCGTTTGGAAGAGCAGGGGAGACAGGAAAAGACGGTGCAGCCTTAAGCCGCTCTGCCCTGCTCAGCAGCACATGTGCTGAGTGGACCAAATGGGGTGGCTTACCACCAGAGGTCTCAGTCAAGGGCAGGACAGTTGAAAGGTCACTGCTAGCTGTCTTGCTAGACAAACAGTGTCTCAGCGAGTCATACATTCAGCCTACTAGCTTACACCAGGCTATTAGACGACCTAAGCCACTACTGTTTCTGATACCTAAAGGATAGTGGCGATTCTTAACAGAGTTTCTAGCAGTCAGTGGAGTTTTCAGTTATTTCACCTGAGGGCTTTCTATGATTTTATTGCATTCATTATGCCATTAATTGAATTACAGATATTTTAGGCAAGCTTAAAAAAGCACTTGTGAAGACAAGTGCTATCAATCGACTCAATGATGTCTGAAAATTACATTTCATTATGCCATTCCTTTTTAATGCAATAAAGACTGTACTAGCACTGTACTGTAATGTTTAAATGGAACTTCCTATAACTTTGGAACCTCAACTACATGTCAGAAAGAAAGCAGCATTTGGCAAGTTCATGTTATCTGACATTCAGCGCCAGCTCTGGATGTTAATGGCAATGGTTTCGAAGTCATCATCACAGCGCATTAAGGGGCTGCCTAAAATGGGGAGCACATGCAAACCACACAGAGTGGGTCGGGGCTGGGAACCCAACCCAGGACCTCGTTGCGGTGAGGTGACAGCTCTAACTAATGAGTCAACATGCCACCCGCACTCCTGATATTTGCAAGATAAAATTGATTACATTTTGTATGATTTGGAGACTGACTGAAGACTTTTGAAATTTGAAATTATGAATTTGCATGTTTATAGAACATGATACTCTTATCCTAAGGTGACCCATTTAGCATTAAACATTAAAAAAAAACATGTGGACACAGATACAGACCCAACAAAAGCTTTGAATTTGTAGTTTAGGTCTGATTGTTGGGTTACTGTACAAAATGGGAATAATCAAACAATATATTTCCATGGTTTGGTGTAAAGAAATAGCTTCATTAACAGGTCAGCTATTTGTTTATGAAAAGTACTACAATTACTTTCCCCGTAGTCTACAGGGGACTGGAGTTAACTGTGGTCTAAAACATTATCTGCCGGGCTCAAGATTCTGCATCCAGCCTCCAGGTCTCACAGGAGAACGCTGGAATCTCCATATTGATGATGGAGCTCCAATAAACAATGAATCACGTTGCCAAGAGGCCTTTGTTAGTTAAAGAGAATGTTAAATGGACACTGAGTGATACTGTTATCCATGCCAGTGATCTAAAGTGCATGCCTTAACACAAAAAACTGAGAATAATAATGAGCTGTGTAAATGGTTATAAAAAGAGTAAGATGAGAGATCAATAGCAAGACAATTATTTACTTCAAAGACAAAAAGAGTCTGCTGTCACCTCGAAGCATGCAGTTGTTTTTTGTTAGAGATCTGACACATTTCTCATATTTGATTTATTCCCTGTTTAAACATAGCAATTAACTTAAGTAGCTTATTATAGCTTATATCTTACCAACAACAAAAAACAGTATTCAATATGTTCTAGCACTATAAAACAACTGCAATTGACACCAGCTCAGTTGCACAACATATAGTGGTCTAACTTAGTAATAACAACCAGCCTTGTACAGTCGTCACTTCAATGTTGTACAAAATATGGTAAAATAAGGCATACAGATTCAAAGAACAGACTGAAAATCATGTCAAAATTGTAAAATGCGTATAATTGTTGTAATATTGCTGCAAAATGTACAGTATAAAAGAACATTTTGGCTTACCAAACGATCAAAGAATCGCTGTCCTCTTTACTGGACCAAGAATATTCAGCTCCTATCTCTTGTTTATTTTTCCTTCACTGTATCCTTTTCTTTCAGCTTTCTGGCGTTTTGTCCTCCTCTGGAAAATGTCCTGGGAGGAGGAGAGTGGAGGAGAAAGAGTTTCACTCAGTGATTCAGAGGCATCGTGTAAACGCCAGCATTCTCTTTCTGACAACCAGCGTTAATTGCAGATCCGACTCGCCCACACACTCCACATTTCTCCTGGAAGGAGAAGCTGAGACCAGCCTGTGAGATTGAAGTGCTATGAGGAGTGCAGTAAAAGATGCTGCAGCTGCCCGTTCCTAACACCAGTCACCACCTCTCGTTCCCCCATTTCCACTGAGAACTTATATTAAAATACCCCAAGATGCACATTTGCAGAGGCATGCAGAACACACAAACACAACATGTAACAAGGCTAAAACATTTCATAAACAACACTGTGTGCAGTGGTAGTCATCAGTCATCATAGAAGTCCCATATCATGCGTCTATCTTGTGTAGTATTGCCACATGATCCTATTCTTCTTTACATGTTTCGGGGTGATGAACATATTCTCATGCTTCTCAAATGACTCACTGTGTGTTTGGATAACAGCAAAGGTACAATATTTGAATATCCAAACAATTCCTCTTGAGCAACAGTTCAGCGCGTGCATGAAAAAGACATTTACAATGGCTAGATCTGTATTTTCCCTGACATCACATCAATTCCTTTGAGTAATACGCAACATAAATTGTTAAAATGATATTCATTTCTGCAGCATTGACAGAACCTCTCATCCACACATTAGACATAAGAGCTCACGTGACGCAGACCATGAGCAACAAGGCCCATTACTGGTTAGGCCTGGGGCAGCACAGAAGCTAATGACTGCAGATTGGAGGGTGCTTTACTGCTTTGCTTTAGAAATCACTGGCAACCTACTGGCATGGTAATGTAAATGCCATCAGAACAATGGTAAGGTAAAACAGACAATGAAAAATATGCGTAGGTATGCTTTAATACTGCGACCACAACGCCTGAAAATGATTTAAATTCCTCATCTGTTCCATCTGATCGCTGGGGGATAAGTGGTAATATATTTACTGTTGGGGTGGAAGCCAAGTGAAGATGCTATAAACTTCATACTGCAGTTCATTGTGCACTACTAAAACCACATGTTTTCAATTATTTTTGAATAATTACAGCTTTAATTTACAGCTTAGATTTATGTCGGTCCACACTTTGCATACTTCTACAGACAAATTGAGACATGAGGATTTTGCATACATCCATACAATTCCAGGAATCACACGTCACATATTGCAACATGTTAGGCAACCACAAATTACCAAAGACCAAATTCATTCTAATAACTTGTAAAAAAAAAAAAAAAAAAGAAATAAAAAAAAGAAAAGATAAGTACTATGGAGAAAAATCCTAGAGTTTTATGAATGGCATTTTCCTGTCTGTTAAAATTAAAAGAAAATTACTACTTCGCTACAGTATAAATGATAAGTGCATGGTGTTTAATTGACCTGGAGAGAAACACTTGAGAAGGTCAGGTTACTGTTGGCCATTACCCACTCTGGACAGGGGTTAAGGTCACAAGTCTCAAACGGAGTCAAAGAACCACGAGACAGCAAAGACCCACACTCACATTCTCAGTCCCCTTCATGTTGAGTTATATCCCACAGTGTCATACATACTCACAGAGCCTGTACAGCTAATCTTCAATTTACTGTGTGTTGTCCCACATTACCAGATAATGTGTGAGCAGACCTACAAAAATCATCTCCAAAACATTTTACATTAATTCATCAGATAGAGCAGATTAAGATTATTTCAACTTAATTTCCCCCCCATTATCTCCCTTAAAACTATACTCCCTATAAACTACACTTAAGCCTTCTGTCATAACTGGACTGTTTACTTGCTTATTCAGATAATATTCTACCAAGTATAGGCACTTTAATCACTGTGTATCATGTAAATAAATTACAACTTTCAAAATAATTGATGAATTAGGTCTGACTCACCCTTAAAATACTTTAAACTGGCAGAGGTTTGCCATGTAAAATTCGGTTCTACACATTCAAACAACACTGCTGAGAACATATATGGCCTGACAAGCATGCAAAAAGCAAGTTTAGTGACACCACGGTGCACCAGCTGACCAGCACCATCTAGATTTCAACACCAATAATGTCAAGCATGTATTTTACTGGCATTACAACCATTCACACACGTATGCAACACATTAAATGTAGTAAATAAAGCCTTCTGCTCCTGAGGGGTTCTCTCTAGATTTTTACAAAAGTTGCGTAATGTGTTGTTAAAAAGACAACACACTATTTACAGTAAACTCTCCTCAAGTCCTCAACTCCTATCGCCGTTAGCCGGATTGTATCTCACTGTTGTTGTGATGGTTCTACAGTACTATCAGGCTATACACACATGTATTACTATTTTTGCCAAAATAAAAGGCTTACATTACAAAGTAACCTCAATATTTCACAATCTCGCTCCCACAATAAACACTTAATGGGTTTGATGATAATAAGTCACAAATCGCCCCATCTTGAAGGACCTAAAGAGCTCACCGGCGGATCACTGTTTACGATGAATCCTATAAAAGTTTCTCGCTATTAACTGACATCAACAGCGCGCGGTCTGACCGGACCCGCACAGACCTTTAGACATTTAGAGCGTGAAAGCTTATTGATAACTAAACGTGAATGGTGTTAAATGCCACTGTACAGTATTTACATACTGTAGAGGCATAATCTCATATTGTGCATGTCCCCCCTACAGCAGATACACAGATAACGTCTCCGTCTCCCAAATCCACTCTACGTCTCCCTCTTGCGCCTTTTCTCCCTCACTTACTGTACTGCTGCCACACTCCGCAACATTGTTTCTATTTCCGTTACTCACCTTTACTCCCAAGTCAGTCGCTGTATATAGACACTCTATATCGGTGGCTCCGCTGGATAAACGTAATTTCAGTTCACATTTACACACTGACTGCTATTTTAGGGGGGAGCTGACAAACTCAGAAAAGCCAGTCTCCCTCTTGTCAGTGAGAGACTCCTCCCCTGATCTGACGAATAGCCTCTCTCTCTCTCTCTCTCTCTCTCTCGCTCTCTCTCTCGCTCTCTCTCTCTCTCTCTCGCTCTCGCTATCTCCGTCAAAACATTAGAACAAGTAGTAAAACTGTCAAATACACATACATACAATAGTTAAAAAAAAAAAAAAAAAAAGTTAACTGAAAAGCTGAAATGAAGCCGAGTTTAAATGCTGGGAAGAAGAGCTTCTCACATAAGGCAGATAGTGGATGGACTAGAATACAGCCGTATCGTTTCACACACGGATTTTAAATCTATTTCTATTATTTTATTCATGTCATATTTTTCGTAATACCGCTTTGCTCTAAATCAGACAGAAGGGTGAGGCAGTCACAGTGTAATAATTCATAACAGACAAAGTGAAGGAAACTTTGGTAGAACTAAACCTTTCCACTACAGCCTCAAAAAAACATATGTAGGAGAAGCATTAGTTAGTCTGTTTGAAGCACATTAATAACTTTTGCCATACAATGTGTTTATTCAAAGTACAGTGTGATTTCTGATTCGGACAATTACTTTCCCAAAAAATTACTCGGCGCAGCCTCATCACATTAGATACAACTGACGTCATTTCTCTAAGACAACAGCAAAGGAATTTGGCTTAAAGGGCACTTGGCTGATCCAATTGAAACCCGCAGCGTCTCTTGAGCAGCCAATTAGAGAAGGGAGGCGGGATGTGTTTGACTCGCATATGGAAATGTCACGTGTAAATGCAGGATCTGAGGAGGAGGTGTGGTGCCGGCCTCGGACTGTTTTTACTGGGACTTAAAGAAGCAGGTGCGATAGAAATCCAACACGATGAACATCTACTGTTGCAGTTACATATTTAGTGCATAGTATGATACTGATACTGGCAAAACCAACTCGATTAAGCGAACAAATGACTATAGACTGGCTGCTGGAGTAAATAGCAATAAGGAGATGCACAAGGGTATCTATTCTACTAATTTAATTTGGCAAATTTTCCAGGTTACAAGAAATAATAACCTTAGTTTATTACAGGGTAATAGAATTTATTTACCTATTTTACAGATGTCATTTAACTTTTCCCCAGTTTATCTGACTATTCAGAGGGGCTCAGAGGAGTTGGGGAAGTTACACAAAAGTTGTACACATTACTGGTTACTTTGAGTGATGGCTGTAATTTCATACAGCTACAGTCACGAAACATAGGCTAACTTACTTAAGTTTGAAAATACTCAAAACCCTGGCTATGTAATGTGATTCTACAATAGCAAATAACAGTCATAACAACCAGGTTTATGTGCAAACAAATTTAGTGATTTGATGATACCATAGCATTGATTGAATCGTAAAACAATGCAAGATTCCTTTTGATCTCACTTTGAAAAAGTAATTAGTGCTTTATTGGAGAAACATCCTCTTACATTACAGTCCATGCTCACTAATAAAGAAAAAACTGTTTGTAGACAGTATGACTGCTACTGTATCTATCTCTGTTGTATCACCTTTTGTAACCAGTTACCCTCGAGGGAGAAGTCCTGCTGTCCCTTTGAACTCCTCAGGGCCAAGGAGCCACAACTGGCCATGGCTGTTGAAGCCAATGCAGACGTCCTGGGACAGACGATCCCTCTATTACCAGGTATTTGCTGGCTGCAGAACAGCTTTAAATGCCACACACCTCAATATCCTGTAGTTCAGTGGGACCAAGGCCCATCTTCTATGTTGAAATATGATGTCAATATTTTTTTCTACAAGAAATTAAATAGCTAATTGCATTTCTTCGTATATCTTAATTTCTGGTGATTTTTTTAAAATAATTGTGCCATTAGGAAAATATTTGCATCTCAGTGCATGTAAGGTATAATCCTGTTCTTGGCAATGATGGCTACACGGGGGCATGTTTGATGAGCATGTTAGGCAATATGGGCTGGCTCTTCCTGCAGTTGTATGCTTCACCCTGGCTCCACCTGCTCCACCCTTTTGCTCTATTGCACAAACTCTGGCACCAAAAATACAATACATGTCGGCACCCAGAAGTCCCACTTTCCACGCTTCAAACAGACCAGTAGAAAGTCAATGGGTGACATCAAAGTCACTTTGCCCATTATTTTCTACCGTCTATGCCTGTTGAGGCTTGAACTGTGAAAGGTGTTCAGTTAAGCGTGATGGTCAAACGTGGTCCATGACATGACTTCACAGGGTAGCATCTAATCAAATCCAACCATATATATGCATCACATATGCATGCCAATTCAAAAAGAATTAAGAAAACATGTAAATACTTATCCAACAAGGGAACTATCCTTGTCCACAGTAATGCTTGATTTACACTACTCCCTGCATCTGCACAAGTCCTTTATAGTATTGCACCCTAATTGCACCTATAGGTTACAGAGCATGTACTGCTGCTGTTTTAGCTAGCTTTTTCTTTGTTTTAACAAACCTGTCTCGAAGGTTTTTCCACTTTCTGGTGCATTCTTAAGCATCAAATTACAGAATTTTGGTGATTTCTTTCCAGGAATATATGGTTACCCTTTTTTTTGCAATCTCTAGAAGATGGGTCGTAGAGATTTCAGTACCAGCAAACCTGCTCCACTAAACTCTCCCCAAATTGCTCCATCTTGGATGAGTCAAGTATATAGTGCCAGAAAGAACGTGAAGTATTGTTTTAACCGCAGCATCCGCCTCACCTCTCTGGCAAGCCAGTGAACATATTTGAAGTGTCTGCGGCCCCTGGAGTGTAGTTACGTTTTTCTAGATGTGCACAAAGCATCTGTAGAGCTTCTCCTGCTGCACAGGGTGTCTGCACCCTGCAGACACCCTGTGCAGCTCTGCACGCACTGTTACCGTTCAAGTATAAATTAAGCATAATTCCATAAGAGGTGATGGTGATGCTATCCTAATTTTATAGAATTCTTTGGCTTTCCCTGAAACTGAGAGAGACTCATCACTTATTCACCTTTTCTTGTTTTCTACATGATGGAGGCCTATAATTTATACTGATTCAACATAATTTCAATTTAGCTTTCTCATGATTTATGGAGACAATGTGTTAGATATCACAATCTTCTGAAAGTCCACAGTTTACACACATTTTTCATGATAAGCTCTGTGTATTGCATGATATTTTACTCAGCTGTCATGTTAAGGTGGTATAGAAAAGTTTGCTTTTATACAAGGGAACTGGCAGATTAAACCTGTTTCTTCATACTAGTGATATCTCACTAAGCTAAATTAACAGGCTGATGTTGAGAATTTTTTTTTTCAAGGTGTGAAGTAATCCTTAGAATCAATCTCTCACTTAAACCCCTCATTAAAATCTGCTTATTTCTATACATTTTTTGACTCAGAAGTAGGGCTGGGCGATATGGACCAAAAATCATATCTCGGTATTTTTAGGCTGAATGACGATACACAATATATATCTCAGTATTTTCTATGAAGTGGACTAAATGTTCAGTTGTAAGTAGGGCTGGGCAATATGGACAAAATCAAATATCACAATATTTTTGACCACATACCTCGATATTGATATTACGACAATATTGTAGGGATGATTATTGGTGCTTTCACAAAATATTTACAATGAGATTTTTGATAAATAATGTGGATATAATGACTAAGTGGGTAAAGGCAAATAATAGAACAGCTAGAACAGTCTGGTAAGTTCAGAAAATGACATCACTTTACTGTAATGCAGCACAACACTTATGCCATATCACAATATTACGATATCAAAAATCTAAGACGATATCTAGTCTCATATCACGATATCAATATAATATCGATATATTGCCCAGCCCTACTCAGAAAGTGCATTTTCTTGCTCTTTGTCTCTGTAACTGGTCTCTCTCTCTCTCTCTCTCTCTCTCTCTCTCTCTGTTTCTCTGCTGCTCTTTTTTTCTATGATGTAAATGAGTGTAGGATTTTCTCTCCATGTCATTGCCAAATAAATTACAACAAACACTTTTCATTGCCAGAATCAGCTGCTTTCTAGCAGGATATAATTGCTTCCCACCTGCTGTTTTTTATGTGTAACTTGCTATTAGAGATTCTGAGGACTTGCGACCCGTCAATCCCAAGAACTCCTAATGTGACCAAGTGGATTAGACAAAATGAAACTGAGCACAAAGCAGAGACTTTGTGCTACTGTTTGTACCAGCAGCAGCTATTTTAGCATTCAAATTCATGACCTCAGCCAATTTCACAGTGATATATTAATGAGAGAATTCTACACACACCTTTTCTAATAATGTATCACTAAGTGCTGTACAACACAGGTAAGTGTCATTATAACAGTTTGTTCTACAACCAGTGGAAAGCTGTATTTGATTTGAAATAGTCACTTTTATCAGGGGTGTATACACGTTATTTCATTCATCCATTCCAGTGCAGTGTATAGCAATAGACTATAATAGTCATGACAAATAAATTGCAAAGAACTAGTTCCCAGTTTGGTTGGAGAAATTTCAATAAGTAAAGTTTCTGCCATGATCTAGTGGTTCTTAGTTGATGTGAGTTCAGGCTGATGCCATCTGACAACAGTGTCATGTCATGACGCTGTGTCATCCATGCCATGAAATTGCTTTCAGCATCTCCTTAGCAGCACTTTTGTGTCCACATACAGAGAGGAAACCCTCCATGCATAATGCTCTCCCCATCCTCAACAGACATTTCTACAGTACAAAAGAATATGCTGGCGAAAATGCTTTACTTTAATCACAGAAACTGAGGCAGTGATTTGTATCAGTTTTATAAGCCTCAGCTGAACTTGATGCTGCATGTGGCACAATATTTTGTGCCCACATAATCACACAAAAGATAAAATCACATATTGGATTCACTGTAAAAAGCTGATGCAAACTTACTGTAACGTGAATTAGCATTAGTAGGCATTAAATTACATTTGGCATCACATTTTCATCATGTGCAAGGAGTCAAGACCTTTCCTGGCACCTGTGTCTCACCTGATTGTTGTTGTTGCACAAATGCCTTCACAGAACCTGCTGTTAGACTCTCCAGTTTTTTTCTCTCTCTGCAAGTATTGACTTTCTTTTCCTTCTGTCTAAAACTGTTCTTCTTCTTCCTCCTGCCTTTGTTTCACTCTGCCCCTTGATTTACCTCAAAGCCAGACCAGCTGGCTTTGGATGCTTTCCTTCGAGCCCCTAAGAGGCCCGACTTCACACCCCGTTCCTCCTCTCGTCCCTTGGTCTCTCTGCCGGGAGAGAGCAGGGGGGCAGTGGTTTGAAGGGTAGGACCCCAGATGGACGTAGACATGTCGGGCATGCGTTATGTGACGGGGCTTGGCTCTGGGCTCTCTGGACCAGCCACAGCTGTCAGTCATAGCTGCAGAAGGTGTTGAGGAATTTTTCCCTCCTCTATTCATGGATGAAAGTGTGAAAAAATGCAAACAATTTCATTTCCTAAAACACAGTGGAGTGTAGTAGGGAAGATGCTCACAGGCTCAGGCAGGATTCTCTTTGGTTGGTACTGTAGTGTGGTTTCCAGTTGTGTAGTAACATTAGTCTTCATAGTACACATCTTGAATTTTTATCAATCAAAATGTTTATTAATCAAAAGTCTGAAGTCCATTTGAGGTAGTTTGCCTTCTCAAATTAAGAAAAAAACCCATAAATGATCATCTGTGACATAGTAAGTGATGTATTTCAACAAGTTGCAGGGACGCGCCACATAACGGTTCGTTCCAGCAGGGCTTTGATGCGAGACAGCTGGCATTTCCAGCATTGCACCAGACCACAAATAGACCCAGACACTCTTTCTCTCCAATTAAAAAAGGGACTAAAACACGCTTCTCATGCAGTGAGCTTTATTAGGCTGTATAAGTCAAGTTTGATCTAGTATATGATAGTGAGGGAAAGAAATAGATGTTTATTTTGTAAATGAGAACAGCACAAACAGATCCCTGTGTCACACAATTTTCTGAGACTGCAATCTGGCCACCGAGTTCTGAAATAACATTTCATTATCTGAGGCTCATTAAAACAGCCTTTCTGAAAAGCCCTCACCACCCCTCTCCAATCCCTAGTCCTTCACTCGCTGCACACTACACATTCAATCATGGGGCAAATACTGCCAATAGATGCCATACTGCGGTATGGCCGGTGATTTCATCAGTTTGAGATAATTACTCTGAAAACTATATGGAGTTCCTTGCATATCCTACCAATCGGGAATATGAAACAAATATGCTAGTACTTTCTATAGTAATCTGAGTACAAAAACATTCAGACCCAGAAGGTTTGTTATGGGGTGGTATCTAAAAAAATGCAACAATCTGTTTTTATAGACGATTATATGAAGTGATAAAACTTTTTGTCCAGAGTGATTGTAATATTAATCATATTCACTGAGAAAAGTCTTCCAACAAAGTTGTATCTGAGCAGACTGCAGCTATGTGTTAGATAATCAAGTTGAGGATCTAAAAATACTCCATGTCTCACAGTCTGGATCCCTTCTCTCATTACCCACTGTAATTAAAACTAACCAAGGCCTGCCAGCTCCAAATAGCATAGAATAGCACACAACTGTTAATGTGGAGGTATGACACTTGAAATGAAAACCTTTATGATATCAGTTCCCTGAGGAAAGTGGAGCAGATCACATAGAGCTATGAGGATACCATTAAATGTGGGTCAATGGAAAGGTGTTCAGTGAAGCGTAATGGTCAAACATGGTCCACGACATTACTTCACAGGATCTAATCAAATATTTTGGTTGTCATAATTGTCATAGTGGTTTAATGATAGAACCAACTGCCAAAGTGTTGTGTGATGTTGTTTTCCCCTTGTTTATATCAGCAGTGCAATGCAGCTTTGACACTGTGCAATAGGTTTGCTCTTCTTGAGGCGGAGTATGATGGCATACAAAGGTCCTTATGATGAGCTGATGATCTCTCTTGAGATTACTGATCTCCCGGGACCGGGATGTGTTCGGCTCTGTTTATCACACTGCTGAGCGCTTTTCAGCTGCAAGGTGGAGCGGCCCAAACATCCCATTGTCTTGCTTGTTTTGGACGGGCCCTTTCTCCTACAGAGGTACAGAGATCCAGATAATAACACGCGCTCCTTAATTATCACAGACCCTATAGCTCCATTTATAAAATGTAGTCCGTGTCGTACTGAGCTCATTAAAAATTGAACAAGGTCAGAAATGAAACCACTCTTGCCATTATTCATTTTGTCCCTAATTTCAAGTATTATTTAATTAATCACCTGGAATGACTGTCAAATAATTCACAATGTCATATGTTGCTAGGTGATATTAGCTGCTTTCAGCAACAACCTTATCTATTCAGATGGAGCAAGACACCTTCTCTGATTTGACTATTCATTGTTTTTTCTTTTTTCAAAATAAGAACAAGATGGAAACTCTTTGTTTTTACATTTTCAAAAAAACAGCATTAATGGTGGTTTTGAGAACCATTCTGCCATTTAGCGGGTAGAACTTTTATGCTTCACTTTTTGCTAAATTCATGAATTTCTGACTCTTCCAAATGATTCGATGATTGCATCATAAGCAAAAAGAAACCCGGCTGTTGCTTGTGTGCGTGTGTGTGTTTGTGTGTGTTTGTGTATTTGTGTGTGTTCCTGACATTGCCTTAGCCAGTCAGCAGGTGCCATCACTTCACATTCCCACCATTTTCAGTGTAAAGACATGTTGAGGAGGAGCAGGATCAAGGGAGTCTGCCAAAGGGAATGTGTGGGAGAGACCACTCTAATTTCTGCCTTTCAACCAATTCTCCCTGGCATTTTAGCTATGACTCCACATCAAGCTATTGCTACAGTAATTCAGTTTGTCAGATCATATAGCAAGAAAGCTAGAGATATCAGAATATACTGTCACTGCTTACCTACAGGCAGTGTTTAGAAAAGACATGGTGTTCCATGCTCCAAATGCTGTCATATTTCTTAAAATATGTGTCCATTTTGACTAGATGTTGGTACACTAGCTGGGCTCCAAAGTCTGATTGCAAGTAATGTGACCTGTAGGTACATATGTTTTCAATCTTTGAAACTGATCCTCAGAATAATATTATTTGTCTTTTACTGGCTTTTGTGTTTGTGTTTTTGCTTTAGTACATTCTGAAATGTCTGTATTTGCAGCTTTTGGACATGGACATGCAGGACAATATAACATGCACATTCCTTCACAATGCTCTATTGCTGCATGGATGATGTTTAAAAACCTACACTATCATGCAATTGTAGGTAGTAGGTGCCCAGTTCCAACTAAGCATTGTGACTCATACCAGGCATAGAGCAGCTATCCAACTCTAATCCACAAGAGATAATTTGGTATTCATGTTTTACAAATGTGCTTGAGAAAAATCCCTAAATCTTTTTGGCAAGTGCAGTCGAGAAAGTCGCGCAAGCATGTCATCCGCCATGAAAAGGCTGAAGGAGTGGTTGAGTAAAGCGGGGCTTTGTCTCGTGAATTCAGCCGAAAGACACCGCCATCATCAGCTTTCTTTGTTGGAGACTTTGTCTTTCCAGTATTTTACTGGTTTCTCAAAGGTAAATAGAGGCTTGACTCAGTGGGGCACATGCAGTTTTCCTACAACAGGTAATAAATTTGCGTGTCAGGCCTGCGCGTCACAGATTAAACATGCTTTGTTTAGGATGATTTATGAGTGTGATGTCGTGCTGAGTGCACTTGGCTGTGAGGAGCTGAGGGTTTGATGGCGGTGAGGGGGTAGCAGGTGGGGCGGTGGGTTGGTGAGTGTCAGATTTGTCTTACAGGAAGACTGATCTGTAGCTGCTCCGAGGGTGCCCACTGCAACACACACCTCTGTCATTAATCACACACAGCCTCGGAGTACAGAGTGCTTTGTCTTCTCTTCCTCTCAGACCAGTGTTGCAAGCTGTCACCATCCTCGGAAAAGCTTACTTCAGAACAACTATCAAGGAGTAAAGGAAACTGCCTGCGCCTTCTGAAGCAGCGGGGTATGAATGTATTCCCACAGAGAAAGATATAAAGTTGTGGCACTAAAACAGGACCCCTTACTCATTTTTCCTCTGCACAATATCCAGGCTGTTTTATGCCAGTATTCCTACCTGTCACTCAAGAGAAAATGAAAACCAGAGATGAATGAACCCTAAGAGTTTAACTCATCTATGAGTTGTTATAGTCATATTTTGTGGTGTTTGTCAAGCCACCGCCTGACAATACAATCTGTGCCATTCTTTTGTTCTTCCTCCTTCAGAGAGTGTCCCCTGGATACACAGGATTAAGATAATTCACTATCCCTACCAAGAAACAGCTGAATCAGCAGGCAGCACAGCTAAAAGCATGTTGAATTATAAGACAAACACAACTGACCGCTGATGCTCCACTTCTTGGTGATCACACACACTCTTCTTGTATTCTGGGCTTGTATTAGCTGTGCTGTATCGTAGCAGCACTGTTGTTAAATAAATGATACCCTTTTCTGAGGCTGAATAGTTGTCCTTGGACTACAAGTTGAACTTAAAGCAGAAACATACAGTATATTGTTGGAAATTGACAAGCATTGGTCTCAAACTAAACTTGAGTTTCGTCATCCAATCCAATGTTTGATGCCATGGATGCCAAAGGTCTGATGACGAAGGTCTATCAAACCCTTGTCGAACCTAGAAACCTCCCTTGCATAATTTATTGTCTTTTTGAGTGTTTTTGTGGGCACTCCAAACGGAACAATAGCTGATGCTGTGGCAGTGCAGGAAAAAAAAGTATTTCATAAGGTCCTGAAAGGTGAACAAAGAATACAATACAGAGAGGGGAATAAACCTTGAGATGACAACAGTCTCTCAAGACCTGAATATATTATGGCAAATACACTTAGCGATGTTCACCATTGCCATGGCGAGAGCATAGGAAGAGTACCAACAACAGAATAAAGAATTGATGGCAGAAGGGAAAGAAAGACAGGAGGAGAGCTTGCAAGAGTCTGGGGCTGAATGTAGGAGTGTTTAAAATGAAAAACAAATACTCAGAAAGGAGGGGAAGCTCAGAAATTAGAGGGGAGCTAATAGAGCTAGGAGGTATAGAGAAAGCTAGTTCAGACCTAAAGGCATACTCTATCTATGGCCTGCATGAAATCAGTACCTGTTTTCCACATGCATTTGAATGTATAATCTGCTCCCTGAAACTGTGAAATTTTCCTGTCAAAATTAATATTTTCATCACATTGAAATATGGGCTAAAATCTGCCATCTACCCTAGGCATCTCATAAACAGTTAATTTTTGAATGTGACCCTAGGTGGTCAGGAAGGGGAATAACGATCTGTCAAAATAGAGCTCAGGTCCACAAAGGCATGCTTTCAGTGCGGAGGGCCAGATATGTGAAGTATATAATTGCATGCACTGTTTAACATTTATTACATTCAGTACACCATTGCGGTTTGTTTATCGTAACATACCAGGCAAACAGACTTAATGTGTGCCTAAGCAAATATTTGCAGCACTATATCAAATTCAGCTACCAAATTAAGTATATCAGAGAGGCCAAATAGGGTCGCGTGTGAAATAACAACGTTGTTAGGCCATCCACTGTTCCATACACAGATTGCCCTATCACAGGAGTGGTTGAAGTGTTTGCACACAGAGCTTTGCCGCCTGCGGGCTCATATATCACACTGTGCCTTATTAAGAGCCTTAACAAAATCTGGCTTTCACTAGCCCCCCTTAGTCACCACTCTTAGGCCAACAGTCTTCAGGACCTCCGTTTGTACACAGCCCTCACTAAATGCCTGGTCTCACTAAACAGATTGGAGCAGTGCATATTTGCTCCATAGATAAAAGGTAAGAATGGAGATGTTATGGCTGAGCACAATGAGATCAGGACAGAATTGTTCCAAACTGATCTCTCTCTCTCTCACTCTCTCTCCCTCTCTCTTTTTTTTCCTCTTTTCTTCCTATCCTCTAGCCCCCCACCCCCCTTCTCTAACTCAAGTGGAGCAAGAGATCAGACACAGAGAAACGCGATTGATACAGGCAGCTCGGGGAGAGACAAACACAAACCGCTCAGCTTTACGGGATGTCATGGCTTGACATGATTCAATTTTACAATTCAATATATTGAGCTGACTATTTAGATGTGTGCCACAAATGCTACTCATTATGCTACTAAAATTCAGAGAGAGGAAACTATTGGACAATTGTTTCTTTCCTCTCAAAATGTCAGAATGCCATTTGTGACCATATTGTACAATGACAAGCTCTGATAACCATGAAGAGAACAGAGGCTGTTTCATTCATCTGCTCACATGGTTGTGGCCTCACTGTGCAAGTTCAGCAGTCAGTCAGACAAGCCATTTACTTATGTTCAAAAGTAATGAGCAGTGCTCCAAAATAGTGAACCACCGACCCATAAATTGATTATCTCCAGCTGCACGCTGACCCATTGAAATGACTTCATTGTGATAACTCAAAGTTATGATGTATTCTGGGCGTAGCCTAGTCTGTCCTATTCCTTCAGTCACCAAAATAGAAGACTCCATTTTATTATAGCATGCTGGGAATTCCCCTCCATTTCCCATGCTCTTGACCTCCCACCCTCCATTGTATGTGTGAGGAGAGGGTTTGGGGCCAGAGTAGCCCGCGCAGCTCTGCCAGGCTGACAGATCGGCTCTTCGTGCCCTCTGCTGCTCCGTCTGCACTGCGGCTCCATTGTTCTGCCCTCCCAGGCCCAGCCATGGGGCACACCTCACCATTGTGTCTGACAGACCTGCAACCTGATACCATGGCAGCAGGCGCCTGCCTCCCTCCCCATGGAACAGTGATGCAGCATGTGTATGTGTATCTAGGCGTGTGTGTGTATGTTTATAGCAAGTTTGAATGAAATTAACACACAAAGTCTACACAAAAGCTAGTTTATGTTTTATGGCTCTAACTTATAAGTGGCTACTCTTAAAAAGGGTGTGTGTCATTTTCACCACATTCCTTTTCACATATTTGTCTCACTGTTTGACACAATATAAGTCAACTGTTTTGACACAACATATGTTATCAACACATGTTTTCCAGAAGAGTGTAGATGAGCTGTTGTAAAGATGTGTATTGTAATGATGGGCTTTTTGCCACAGGCATGTACAAGCGCTTCCATTTACTCACATACTCATCATACAGGAGAGATGAATGTGATCATGGGACTGTCGGGACAGGGGATAAACCTGGGACTGCGTTGTAGTAGGGTGTATGTCTACACATGCCCACTGTTCCCATTTAGAAGAGAGAAAAAAAACGATACACTCACAGTCACATCTTCACTGCAACAAGAAGAGTGACATCTTATCTCACCTCCACAGAGAAATGGAAAAACTGAACCTGAAGAAGCCTATAGTGCAGACACAACACAACAGCCTATACACATCAAAGCAAACCCCAACCAAGCTGAGCATGCCGTTGTGTTTCACAGAGGAATAGTCCTCTTTTTATGTAACACACAGATGATTAAAGAGTTCAACACAGCAAGCAGACTAATGACTCCACTGGGTTGCAGGGGAACTCAGGAGAGAAGAAGGCAGGGCCTCTGGAGAATACTTGCTGAAATGGGGATAGGTTCTAAAATATACAAATTTATTCATCAAAAAGCAGTCTTTTTATGTCATCGATGTGTGTGTATGTGAGGGTGTGCAGGTGGCAGAGAATGAAAGTGAGCGAGGGAGGGAGAGGGAGAGATAGAGATAGAGAGAACGAAAAAAGAGATAGGAGGTCTGATAGTGTCAGTCTACTCTGAGCGAAAAAACACGAGGCAACCAGCAACAACCACCATGAAAAACTGCAACTCTGCCATGAATCAACCAGGCCATAAAATGTTAGTTTCCCTTTTTGTATTTTCTCTCTCTCTGTAATAGTATAATGGATATTTCCAGTGCCATTAATAAGTAATCCTACACCATTTTTAACAGAGCTACATTCACACAGAATTCAACATTATTCCTTTAACTTTCTCTCTGCTTTTTCCTTAGTTTTCCATGCATAGTCATGGAGGCTATGGTCTGAATATACACAGTCTGATTTTTTTCCCCCAATGGATAAATGGACACCATTGGGTCCCCTGCGAGAGGTGACAGAGTGATGAATGGTTGTGGTGTCGCTGGGACAAAGTGCAGGGATTATTGTCAGTCACTATAGGGGGAGGGATTAATGACCACAACCTAGTGGCAAAGGGTAATCATAAGAGATTAAGAACAAGCAATCTTCCAGGCAAGGAAGGTGGGAACTGTGACCCTATAATCAGGTGTAGGAGGATAAAGCTTTACATATGACATCAAGATCCATGCTGGTATGTCTTATGTCTCAGTCATAATAAACTGATGCATCCAAACTTTAACAATAACATGTAAATATATATATTTTAAAGCAAATAATTTTAATCAGGTCACTGTGTATTACTGATTCATCCCATCTGATTCCATTTGGGCTACTTCTCAGTTCAATCAAAGAATTTTTTAATTCAAGGTTCAGCATTTCTAATAGAGCTTTGCTGCCCCCTTCTCTTTAGTTCATGGCCTCTTTAGCAACTGAACATAATACCCAGAACATCATTTCAGGGGAATGTTTTCATCCCTGGATATGGCATTGAAATAGTAAATGCAAATCCACTAAAATGGTTTCTCCCCATGAGTAAGATCCAGCAGGGATGACAATATAAACAATGGTGCAGATACTTGTTCGAACCAGCTGCACAGTGCTGTTGTTAGGATTAGCATGGTAATCTCAAGGCTGGAAATGCACACTATAGAGACACCTGATCAGTCGGGGTGGATAAGGGTTTGTTCCTCTTACATTTCACACAATTCTTACAAACTGTTCATCCGTGTTTGCTTTTCCTAAACTGCTGAGATGGTCATTTAGTGTGATATCACATGAAGTTGAACATGGAGAACAGCACATTATTGTGAAGAGAGGTAGAGCGAGAGAGAACTGATGTGAGAAACAATGCAGAGGAGGACTGAGGCGAAAAGTCAAAGAGGAGGAGAGAAGGGGGAAGGAAAGTATAAAGGAAGAAACAGGAGAGCAGAACGAGAGCTTGTGTGTGTCTGGATGGGCAGAAGGCCTGCAGAGCTTGGCAGGAGTCCTGCTTCTGACAGCAGCTGCGGCCTCAGTTTTATATCTTAAGGTGCTGCCTCGACTCTGCACCCGCCATCCTATCTCCAGCTCTCATGTTTTCAATCAGAGGGGACCATAAATTATTGTCAGCAGTAATCACAGCTGTCCACTGCGGGCCTGCTGAGGGGTCCCAGCCTGTCCTGGTGCATCAAGTCACATTGGTCCCTGGCACCTCTGATATGGGCAGTGGGAAGGACCTGCAAGCAGGGTAAGACTGCAGAACACAAAACTTTGAAAGAGGTGCTGCTTATTTAAGAACCTAAAGCTAATGAAAACAATTAGCTGTCAATTATCTGTTGGAATAGGATGACCAAACCTGGGCCTAAAGGAATAGTTCACCCCAAAATGAACTTCTCACCCCCCATGTCAGTGGAAACTCCAGTGAAGTACATATGAAAAACCAAACACACAGTTTGAGTTTGACCTCGTAGTTCCATCACAGTCTTCCTCCAAACTACTGAAGTCAATGGATCCGTCTTTTTACAGCTCCAAAGAAATGCAGAAAATATCCAACAGTCAAGTGCTTGGTCATGTACGCACACAGCTCTCTAGAAGTTAGAATGTGCAACGGTTGGCGCGTTCTAGATGCTGTTGAGGAAAATATAGGCAATAATGAGGAGAATATGGGACTTTTGGACCCACAATGCAATCGTTTGGCTACATAACACTTGGACTGTGCTGCACAAGCTGTTTGGAGAGGTTTGATGGTCACTTTATGTATTTTTTTTAGAGCTGTATGGGTTGGAGGATGGTTGAGATGGAACTATGCAGGCTAACTCGGTCTGTGATTGTTTTTCCCACGGCACAGCCGAGGGCATCACAAGGCAAATTCCGGTCATGCAGTCAGTCAGTCAGGCAGTCAGTCAGTCAGTCAGTCAGTCAGGTAACGCCTAGTGAGGTGTCGCTTTCATGAGATGGCCTCTAGAGGGCGTCTTTGACTAAGAGATGGCCTCTCGCCTATGGGCTAAATGCCACATTAAGTCTCATACACTGATAATGCCATATTGAATCCCACACAAAGCCACACTCTTCGCCGTCAATTTACAGACATCACCATCTTCTGCTGTCCTGCAAACCCTAATGGTAGATAACATTATTACCTGTGGTATGTGATGTTGGTGGGATAGGTAATTTAACCGATAAACGTGTCGCGCTAGCAGAGTATTGCTCCCACACACACCGAGCCCCACTCTCTGACGTTCTTACATCCACGTCTTCTGTTGCCCTATAAACTTTAACTTTAAGTAACATTATTGCCTGTGGTATCTAAGTGATGTTAGTGGAATTATTTAACAGATAACTGTGTGTAATGCTTCAGTGCACTGAATTGAATTGAACACGCGCGCTGTTGGTCTGTACAGGATCTGTCCTTGTTTATAAAAAGTTCAATGGGGATGAGTAGTGAATGACTGAATTTTCCTTTGGTATGAACAATTCATTTAATTCTGTAACCTTGGAAAGCAACACAAACAGACACATTGTAGACCTATTATCTAAAAAGCTAAGATTGCTGCATTCTTTAAAAAAAGGTGTTCGTTGAACTCTTATAGAATGGGAGTGAGCCTGTTAGAATTTCACTAAATGCCTCTCTACAATTTTAAAGCAGACCAAGTGGGTTTTCCCCCTTTTTTCTTCTGTCCGCAAAACTCATCTGGCTCCTTTGGCAAGCTGCCCGGGTAATCGTGGCACGGTCTGTGTTTTTCACGACAGCGCTGTTATTTTGCTGTGAAAACTCTCAGCATGGGGTGGCACACCCACCTCTGGCAAGACACTGCTGTCAGAGCTGATCAGCAGAGAGCAGCCTTCCCTTTCAATTAGCCTTGTCTGTCTAAGAACAGGGCCAGGAGCACCAGCACACACAGGCACCCAGCGAAGGAACAGCAAGGAGAGCAGGTGGGAGGAGAGGGGAGAGCTGGAGAAGTAAGCCCCAAAACTCCAGACGGGGACTGAAATACCCTCCACTGCTGTGCGCTAAGTCCCTCTGTACCAGAGAGGGCCCTGCCATGGCACGTCACAGTAAACACAGGCAGGCTCCATGGAAACACAGCCGTTTGGCACAAAAGCATGGGATGAGATATGGCACCAATGAGGCAGATAATTCCCTGAATGACTGTATCTTCCCCCTCATGTGCTATCACAGTGATAAAGAGTGAGCGTTCATGTGTGTGTGTGTGCATGTGCGTGTGTGTGAAAGAGAGAGAGAGAAGTGCAGGGCGGGCGTTGCAGTGAAATAGCCATGTCACATGTTACCAATGGAGTAAGTGAAGAAACCACAACACACCACACCACAATATATATGGCACTAATCAGGGGACAAATGAGGAACTGTTTGGGGAGCTTGTGAAAAGAGCTGTGTGAGGGGAAGGGGCTTGAGGAGGAGCGCTGGGAGTGCAATGAGGGAGGGTGGCAGCCATGCCCCTAGGTTGTTTATTACAAATGCCACATCCAGGTGGGATTTGCAGAGTTGCACCCCAGCCAGCACTCATTCTCTCAGTGGAAAGAGCCGGAGGTGGAGGATGGTAAACATGGGCAGCTGTACCACAAGCACAAACGTCCCAGTGGGCGCTGCTGGGGATTTTCAATAGAGAAACGGCTAGGAGGAACTACTGTATCAATAACCTTATCAAATCTGTAGGCATCTTAGCATCCAGTACACTGCTTGAAGATTAAATTCTATAAATTACAAAAAGGAAACTGTATTGCCAACACAGTGCTGTCAAAGTACAGCTTAATACTAAGTTGTGTGAGTGCATGGAGAACTTTGAGTCTGTTTGGGCCCATCCCAGGTTAAAACAGAACACTTGTCACAGTCTCAACACCTTGAGCCTTTTCTTCCTGTTTCATTTCATACAGTGTTTAGCTCACCAATGCCAAGTGAGCTGGAGAGAACCAGGCTATGAAGTCACAGGGAGGGATTGTGTGGTATGCTGCTCCAATTTTCCAAGCTCCATTTTTCCCTAGCAGCTGAAGAGATGTTCTACTGTAATGAGTATCATGTGTTTAAAGCCGTTGCAGAGGCCCACTGTACCTATAACACCAGCAGCTCCATCACCAGCAGACTGGCACCTGGAAAACACATCATTGACCTGCATTTGCAAACGTGCATGCAAGCACTGTGACACAGTGCATTGATTTACAGTAAATTCTTGATGCTCGTGGATTTTAGAAGAAGCAGATATGGTGAGCAGACAAAGTGGCCTTGGACTGGTTCATTCTTTGCCATTTCCCATTCAGACCTTTAATTGGAGCAAAGCCTTGTTAATTCACATAGGTAGGAGCATCAAGTTTAAATGAGAACCAGGCAACATCTTGTTTGGATGAGAGGTGAAGGCTCTAACTGAACAGTTCATTGATGCTCTATATGTAGCGTATCTAGGCTAAAGTTATCAGTTTCAGTGTTATGTATATCGTTCCTGCTGCAGATATGGATACAAACGTTCCATTTTTGGTATCAGAGCTTTTGAAAGGAACAGCACAGGCTACTGCTCAGTTTGCATTGATGGAATATGACTTTATATTGATGAGGATGTCTGTCAGTGAGATACCTGATCAAAGATACTTTAAAAATGAATGTAATCCTATTGGAAGTGCAATGTAATACCAAATAGCACTGCTATTATCAAGAAGTGTAGCAGGACAAACACATTGCTATGAATATTAAGTGGCATGGACTCCTCTGTCTAGGTCATGCTTTTTTTTTTTTTTTGTTATTTGAACACAGTATCTCAGCACACTTTCAAGCCATGCCAAACTCCAAAATCCAGCTGCGTTCTCATCTCTCTGGTTACATGTGCATCCTGTTCAATCCATATGTAACTGAGGATATGACTCTCTCTTCTCTTTGTTCCTTTGCCATTCACAAAATATCAATATGACATTTGGTGGATACTTCACTTCATCCTCATTTGACCAAACATATCACGCTGATATGGTTTGACTTTCACTGCTGGACACTAACAAAAAGATTGCATTCTGAATCTTGATGAGGTGGAATACAGAACAAACATGATGAGATAAATATTTCCATATCTAATCTATGCATCTGTGTATCAATAGAGTAGTTTAGTTTCATTATCCATCTGTTGTGCAGATGCCACATTGTGTCATGTGAGGCAAGATTGGGGTAGAAGGTCTAGAAGTTAAATTCTAGAAATAAAAGTGTGTTGATTTGATCGTTTTAACCTCATTAATATCATGAACATATAACAGAGATTGTATGCATTTTTTGTTTGAAATTTTTGCAGTTCACCATCATACTTTGAAAGAACTTTGAGGGATATTGGGGGGGGGGGCGTGTAAAAGAACGTATAACAATTCAGAAGAGGAGAAATAGTAGGACTATGAGTACAGAGGGAAGGACAACATCTTCTCTCGCCTTTCCAGCTGATGTGTAGGATGGGGGCCCCTTTGGTGAGCGCTGTTGTCAGCCGAGACAAACTGCAGCTCCTGGGAGTGCCCCAGATCTGACAGAATCCTCCCCCTCCATCAGTCACGTCATCTGAGTCAGTGAAGGAGTCTGCGCCCTGCTCGCGGTCACACTAACCAGGAGACACAAGCTGTTCCTCTCCAGGTGCTCATTAATGCACTTGTCCTTGATACCTCCACCATACAACAACACAAAGACAAACACAGGCCTGCCGTGTTCTAATTACACTTACACACACACACACACAAGGATGTGCATCATGCATTTCACTAAGAGACTTGTAAATGTCAAACAATGGCAGACGCCCCGTTACTTCCCCCTCCTGCTGTTGCTGCTGCTGTTATTGTTCTTTTTTTTTTTAGGTATCTCTGTCTCGCTCCGACACTGAAAGCGGCTGTTGTTGTGAAGCAGAGAGAGATAGAGAGCATGCAGTGCTGATGTAAAGATGGTGCGAGCCTTTGAAGTGGGGGACATTAGGGACAGCTGATAGGAGTGCCAGCGTTGGAGTGGAGAGCCGGGCTGGAGGAATTCATCAAGCTTCCTCAGCAATTAGCATATGGGCCTAATTATCATATGAAACCAATCCTCCATAACCAGTCTCTCCCTCCAATATGACTTCCTATCCTTCTACATTATCACCCATCCCACTGAAAAATGGTGAGCATGGACGACCCCGGCGTTGTCTTATACCTCCTCTCTCCGAGGCCTGCTTGAATAACTACCATACCTCCAATGTTCCTTTTTCCATTATGCAGTTAAGCCAGACAGTTAATTATCCAGGAGCAGGGAGGCCGGGGCTCTTTGCTGGCTGCGATAACGATATGCTTTGCTGGGCAGAGAATGAAGAGGGCCAGCCCATAGGGAGCTGTGCTGATGTCAGGCAATCTTTCAAAAAAGGCCTAGGCAATTAGATGCACCAGTGCTACCAGGGATGACTAGTGTTATTGAGGATACTGGCTAGCTTCTCTAATGGGGGTATTTAGGGCAATTATGATAAAGATGTCAGGGCGACCTCCCCGCGACTGCTGCTCTTACATGTGGTGCCTCTAAGTGCAAGATCACAGAGCAGAAATAAAGAGTGACTAAAGATGTGGCCAGTCCCGTGTGGAAGTCCTACCAGCAGCAGAGCTGCTGTAAATACTTGTCTCATGTTGAAAATACATGTCTAGTGTTGCTAAGAGGGCTAATCTGCCCACAAAGGTAAGTCTCTCAGTGGAATTTTGGAGACTATTATTAAAGTTGAAATAAAGTAAATAAACACTCCAGTGGTCAATCAAAGCACAAAGCCTGGCTAATTTGTCCCCCTATAACATCTGATTCAGCACATCTGGCCTGGGGAGAGATCGGAGGACTGTTATTATTTAATGGACGTGGGAAGCTGACCATCTGTGAGGTAGCACAGCCCCACAAAGACGCCTTTCATGTGGCTACTGTTGAGTACACTGCTTGTGTCTGAATTGTTTCCATCCAGCCCTTTGCCTCAGTCATCACCTTTCCGCCACTAGCACCCACCCCTCTTCAGATCAAAGTCACCGCTCAGCGACACGAGCAACAGCTACTGGTCACCACATAGACCTTTAACCGGCCAGCTCCATTTTTTATTTTTTTTACATTGTAATGTTAGCATATGCCATCCACATGGCTGGCATGACACTAAACACACGTTGGCTATTGTTTGAAGTAGGTTCAAAGAGGCAAAAGCGGAGACAAAGTGCAACGTGGAAGCAACCCATGTATCCTCCTTCCTCCTTTAAAACAGTCGTACAGCTGGTCATGTTCTTACTCAATACATTCCTGTGAGTTTTTTTTTATCATGAATAATGCACAATAAGACCCCTCTCTGGTTCTCTGAAATAACACCTCTGGATGGATATTCGAAAGTCATCATGGAAACAGCAAATCCCACTATTCAGATGAAGAAAGGCTCTCCAGTGAAGCACATACCAAAGCTAAGTAAGTGTTTCTTTCTGTTGTAGATCATGGAACACAGCCATGCACCATCCAGGAGAGACTGGTGAGATTAGATATGGAGTGTAATGCAATAAAACCCTCAAAACACAATAAGCCTCTTGTCACCATCCTGTAATGAAGGGGTGCTGCTAGAGATAATTAGCCAGATGAGAGAAATGTAAAGTTTAACATAATAAACCAATATTATGTTATGTGTTTGTCTTTGTGCGCAGGTATTTATAGTATCCCATTCTTCCTGACTTTGATATGTCAGGTGCTTTGAGATGTGTATATTATTTTGTGTGATGTTACTGTTTCCTCTGTTACCAGTTTTATTATTCATTTACCATATGTGAGTTATGTACATAAAAGTGGCAAAATGGCCACGGAGCAGATTGAATTTTACTCATGAAACACCTGCATCTCTGTCCTGTGAAGTGAAAGAGGAGCACAGTAAAGCAGCATTCAGCTTTCATATTGCACTCGTTTTGCTTAAATCATATAAATACCAGCATTAGAGGTTATTCTGATCTCTTCCTTTGACCCGATTCTCCCGTCCTCAATGATTCCTCAACTCACATCAGCTACTTTTCATTATTTGTCTTTCCGCCTTCTACCAAATGCTTCCAAAGCATTCCAGCATCATAAGCAAATGGGCATGGGGCCTCTCTGAAATACTAGCCAATCAATCAGGCCAGGTTTGCCCTTCTGGAGCAACAAGCCCCCATCCCACCCAGCCATCAGTCATGCCCCACCTCTGGTTGTCCTCTTGCCTATTTTCACACCATCTCTTTCACTCCGCAGCTAACATGATGACTTATTATGTTTTCCAACTTGATTCCCTCCAATGTTTGCACTCTAACTCTCTCACTGCCTGTGAGTTACAATCCCCTCCGCCGATTTTCCATCACGATAGCTGGAGAATTAGCTCCAAATGTCTGGCAGAGCGTCAAATGCAAGCGGGGGGAGCCGGGAGAGAAAAGAGACTGCTTTGAGAGATTTTGATCTTAATTTTCCAGCTATTTGCCTCTGTCAATAATATTCATCATGACAAGAAAAAGAACATCTGTTCCTTTTGAATACCTACAAAGGGAGTTGTGATGAGGACATAATTCCAACAAGGCCAGTATCAATCTCTACAGTGCCTTCACTTGGCCACACTTAAAAGTTCAGCGGTGAGTTAAAAAGTTTCCATGCACTGTTCTGTACAAGGGCAGTCAAAAAGGACACTGTGTTAAAAAGCGTTCAATGACAAATTGCCACTTGTGCAAATCAAATTTATAATGCCAGTATTGGGAGGGGGTGTATTGTCTTCTTGAGCGTAAGGCCTTATCCCAGCGTAATAAAAATGAAACAAAAGTCAAAGCTTTTCCCAAAAGGGTGATACATATGCCTGTACTGTATAAGGTCACCTTTAAGGCTGCTGCGCTACACTGTACACCTGCCTAAGAGGTACATTTAAAACAACAGCTAAGCAGCAACCAGCAGTGTCTCAGCATGAATGCACAAGTGTTTGCCTCTATCGTTTGTAGATTTTTACTTAGCATGCATACACATTAGCTTGTGAGGTGTTCCTTCATCCTCTACATTTTATCACAGATGCAGAGAGATGAGATTAGTGTATGTTGACATTCCATAATAAGCCTGAATTGTGAGCATGTAATCTTGAACATTACTGAAAGGGGAGCTGCATAATTCAAAGCCTCACACACAGCCATGCCATCAAAAGGAAAAGCATACCTCACAAATTGCAACAATTTGAGTCATTTAATTCCATTAGGGAGAGGTGTTTCTCTTAATGCAAATGGTGTAATCAGGAGCTGTGCAGCAGGTGTGGACAGTGGACCAACGTGACCTGCTGTGTGTACATAAACTACAGCTGTAGTGATGGATAGCTTGCTTGACAGGGTGTTGTTCTGTGATGCAGTGGAAGAAGGTTCCCACTGTGTCCACACACCTAGCTGCTGCCTCTGTCTCCCATACTCATGCAGGCGCACACACACACACACACACACACACCTCCTAACAATCAAACCACCACATGCCAATGTAAGTAGATGCTGGATTGAGGATTTGGGCTCGTGTCAAAAAATCGTATGCTTAAAGAGATGTTAAAGTGATTGAACTTTGGTGGTACCTTGGGTTGGGAAATCCAGTCAGAAGAAGTGTTACACTTGTTCAAGCTGAAAGGTTTAATGACATAAAGAAAGCGATTCACTTAAAAACAATTCAGCAGAATGACTAGGTTTTTTTTTAAATAAATTGTCAGAGTCTGCTTTGTTCACATTTGTTAATGTGCTAGAAGCGTGATTTTGAGATGTTTCACCATATAATGGCACTGAATGGAGAGAGAAAAAAACACAACTCTCCAATCGTCTCTGCCAGAGCAACAGATAACATAGAATCGCCGTTTTTGGGGTTATATCATGGCCATGAAGCTACACAACCCAAGGTACTACCAAAGTTCACCATCACTTTAAAATTGTGTTTGTTGTTACTGCAGAAACAGGAACACATACAGCTCACCTGTCTGGTTACATCCGTGACACAACAGGAGGTCAAAATCACAGTCACCTTTGCTACACAACTTCTACTCCTCTGCTGCTCTCCACTCCATCAGCGGTCAACAGAGGGATAACAAAGGCAGAGAGAGAGAGAAAGAGAACAAGATCCACCACCCTTCCAGGAAGGACCCTGAAGGGTTTGGGGCCCTGAAAAATAAGGCTAATTTGAAGGTCGTTTAAAGAGCGCCAGGCTGTGCGGCTCAGGAGGGGGGCTGTGAACAAGCGCAGGGGGAGCGGCTTGGGTTGCACTGCTCTGAGGTAGGCGCTCCGACGCTCTCCCTGGTGCTCTTCATCAATCTCTCCCATCCGCCGAGAGCCTCCCCTGACCCACATAGCAGCCGGAGGGAGGGGGTTTGCCTTTCTTCCATTATTGATACCACTGCATCACACGACCTGCACTTACCTGAACCAAGTCAGCAAAGGAGCCACAAAGGTCAGAGAACCACACGCAGACATTTAGCCTCTCATTCACAGTCACAAAGTAAGTGACAAAAATCCCCCTTTGAGATGACTATTGTATGCAAACTATTCATATACGAGGCATACAAGAAAAGTGCCATGCACCCAGAGATTTCTCATTGGGACTTCTGTGTAGGCGCTGAGGAAAAGTCCTCTGGAACACAGTTGCCTTTTCAGACACGGGGTCTGTATCTCAGATGTTATGCGAGGTAAACTGAGACAGGAAACATCTGATCTTCACGCAACTGGAGAAACTGAAACACTTTTGGGGGGAGACAGTTTTTTTGCCCGGTCAGGTGCCGCACATTTTGAACATAAACAAACAGGTGAAATGTGACGAGCTTCCAGTGTGTTTATGCTGGATCCCTCTGTGGCATGAGCACAATAAACTGTGAATTCCAGCACTCTGAGTGAGCGAATGACCGTCTTGCATATTTTCCTGCGGTTAACACCAGGATGACAGGGGGTGTCGGGTTGGACCACAGTGCACCAAGGACAAGGAGCTGCACCATCCTCTCAACATATTGAGGGATGTCCTTGGCAGTGTTGTGTGTGTGTGTGTGTGTGTGTGTGTGTGTGTGTGTGTGTGTGTGTGGGTGTGTGTGTGTGTGTGTGTGTGTGTGTGTGTGTGTTTTGGTTGTGGGGGTGCAAAGATACAGACAAACCGCTCTACATCCTTTTGGAAACGTCTGGCGAACAGTTGCTGATCTGTCTGTGTTTCAGCAGCTAAAGCTTGATCGCAGAGCCATTGGTTGGCGACGAAACTCCCCTTTACACATTATCTCCTTGTCACAATGTTGCTAAAACTGCTATTATAAAGGAATGTACACGCTGTCAGCAAACAAAACACAGTTATTGGTTTAGTGCACTATTGTCTCAACAAAGGAAGGCAATATCACCTCGAAAGCTCTCCATAATCTTTGATTTTGACATTGAATAGGAAGGAGAGAAGAAGCTTTAGCGGTGAAACAATGGTAGATTTGTTCTCTGCATATGCCTCAAATTAGGCCAAGGTTTGGGTAAGGATAAACACAAGTTTAAGCCATTCTAAGTCTTTGCCATAGCAGAGAACAATTCACGTTTGAATGTGAAGCTATTGTTAAACAAAACGCAGGAAAGGAATGATGCCGCTGGATGGAAAGAGAGCTTATCTTATCGTACTGTAACTATCATGTCGCTGCTGTGGACAGCCTCACTCAGTTCAAAGCAAGGGCCGCCTGGCTTAAGTGTCTGGCTTTGTTTCTTCTTCTGAACTGCTGCATTACTTGCACAAATACTTTGATTAAGGTACTGGAACACATTACTCATTCTATGTGCGAATAACAAGCTTTATCTGAAGTGCAGCAGCTGTTAAGACATTAGCATATTTGCTGTGAGTCAGAATAAGACACCTTTGTTGACGTGTTAAACCACTTATGCAATTTAACAGCCACGGAATTGTGCCAGTTTTTCCTAAATTTGGAATTTCAGAAAACAAATGATCATAAGATGGATATAAACTCTGAAGTACATTATTCTCAAAGAAATAAAGTAGGAGTTGATTCCCTCCCCAGTCTCAGACAGGTGGTGCTATATTGTAACATAAACACTGCTGTGATGTCAGGGACAGAAAAAATAGGGCAAAAAGTATTAAACTTTTGATAGTGATCTGTATTAAATACTCTTGTCAAACCACATAAAACACACCATATCAGCACTTTGTTTACATTACACTCACATCAAATCGAGGTGCTATACAATGAATGTGTCATAATATATAATGTATATATAAAAGTACATCATGTTATAGTATCTAGTGTACCAGTTTCTACATTAGTAGTAAAAAGAGTTTCTACAAACTCTTTTTTGTAGTTTGACATAGGAATCATGTATATTGCTGAGGGATGGGTGTCTGTGGGCTAACTAACACAGGAAGTGGGGACAGCTGTATGAAAGTTAGGTGCTAGTTTGTGGTTTTGACAAATAACTGTGACATATCTGACAAGCATGAGTATAAAATGATCAATCACTCATGATGATTAAATATGATTCAAAGAAGATCAGAGTTTGTAGGCGTTCAGGTTCTGATATTTCCATTTATCTTGTGCTTTCACCATAGATCATTTTCTTGATATGCAAGACAAGCACATTTCTGCTTTGACAAGCAGAGTAGTGAACAGCTGGGCACAGTTGTGCATTAAGAGGTGATAATAACGGATCTCAACTGCCTTGCTAGCTCACTACAAATGTCAATCAACAACAATCAAGCAGCCATAATTATCTCTTTATGAAGTTGCTGTGATAGTTGCCGGTATTGAAGTTTACTATCAATGGCTGCAAGCCATGTATAATAATTACAGCAAAGAAACACGCACTATATCAAAAACAAATTACCCTCCATGCACAACAATTAGACTAGAAAATAAAAATCTTGCATGGTGCTGTGTGGTTCTTTTCATCTTGAGTCAGCTCAATAAAGACGGTCTTTCTATCAAAGCTGTTCCAGTTATGTGAATCATACTGAAAGCCTACAGGATTGTTCCTTGGTATTTTGCACAAGCTGGGGACAGGGTGGCTCGACAGCTAGCATGTCTGTGACTGGGTGGTTGTGTTGAAGGGTTAAGAGCACAACCTCAAAGACAAACACAAACACACACACACATGCACACTTACACTTACACACACTCAAACACACACACACACACACACACACACACACGTGAACACCTAAAAGTGTAAAACCAACACCTTAAGGGAATTCACCAAAACTCTCTGTGCGATCAGACACAGGACGCAGGTTTCATGACTCAAATCATTTTGACTCTTACGTTGTTGTTTTTTTTAACTTTCCAGTGAATTTATGAAACTATGACAGCCATTGTCCTGTCTGCAAATTCTCTGAGTGCTTCTGCTGCTGCCACCTTCCAACAGACTAGAGGGGTTTTCTGTTTTCATTTGGAGCTTTGGGGTGTGCAAGTGAAGTTGACAAGGTTGCCATGAGCCTCTTGAACTGTGAACAGGAAGGGCAAGTGCTAAAGTGCTTGAAGGCAGATTTCTATGGTTGGGTGTCTTGACAGATGAAAATGGTGTAATTGCAAGCACAGGATAACTGGTGAGGCTGTGGAACTTCTACAGCAACAAAACAACAAATTGAAAGCTTTTGTCACCCATATTGCATTATTAATTTTGATCAATGGTGATCACACTTGGGCATTACTTCAAAGCAGGTTTTATATTTTATGACAACAAATTCAATTTAGAATCAAGTATTTAACAGAACCATTGTAGAAATATTATAAAATGTGCTGGCACCACTTCACCACTGCCTGTGTCTCTCACCAAAATGGTGACCCCCAAGGTTCTGAGTTTAGTTAATTACTTCAAGTTCCTGTCAGTGGAAAATCAATTACTTTGAGATTCTGGAGTGTATAGAATAAACTAACATACATAACATAGATGTTTGTGTGTTTGTTTTTTATCTCCCACTGCACCAATGGCTTCTAGGTAAACCTGTGCATATAGGGTTGTATCAGGAACCTCTGAAAGAGAGTTACCTTACATATAAAGGAGTTCCTCTAATGGGGCAAGGAACCCCCATAGGTACCGAGTAGCACTAGTACAAAAGCATCAACTCAAAAACATATGCATGAAATTCTAAATGTTTAGTTAATTCTCAAAGATAAGGGTTTTACAAAGACAGGGAAGGCATACTTTGGTGGTTGCAGGAAGATTAAAATGGCTCACCTCAAGATTAAGAAATTCACGACTTCAATGGCTGAAGGGTTTTTTAGGAATGTGCTGGATACATCATATGGTCATATCCTTTATAAATCCCTATGACACAACCTATGATGGAGAAATACTAATAAAGAACAAATTAACCTATACAACTACTCAGGTTGCAGGAAAATTGTAGGTGAGATTGTGGGTCTCCAGAGAAAAGGCTGCTGTAGATGGTATAAAGTACCACTTGATAGTAACCTATTTTTTTCCAACTCTTTTTCAGTGTTTTAATCCCATTAGCCTTGGGGTCCCAGATGACTCACTCCTGCAACATCACAACACAAGCCTTGAGCAGAATACTATTGCAGTGGACTTCCACGCATCTGCACTGTACGCTATAGGTTTGCACTGCAGACTCTCAGCCGGGTTGGAGTACAAGAGAAGAATGATTAGAAGAGCTTGAATGGAGTTTGGCAATGGTGAGAAATTTTAAGTGCTCACCCCCAGACCCTCCACCCCCACACACACTCCCTTGAATGTCTACACATACACACACGTACACACATACATACACACACACAGATGTAAGCAAGGTCTGAGTGACTCTACTCCTGTCACTGGGTGCCTGCTGTGAAAACAGCACCCTCCTCTCTCCCCCCTCTCCCTCTTCCCTGGACGCCAGCCTGACATACCAGACCTTGTTCGTTAGCGCATATTTTTACCCACCGTTACTAAATTAGGAAGCCAGAGAGAGCAAACGGAGTGTGGCTGCCAAGGCAGAAGAAGAAGGGTCTGATCAGGCCTGGGTTTGCTGAGGGCCCATGCCAACCCTACCAGCTTCATTAAGAGCCACTTGGGTTTCAGAAATAGAAGCCCAACAGGGACCGGGGCCAAACAGAGCCCTGAACGGCCAGCCAGAAACTCACGGGACAAACAAACAAATAAACGGGTTGTCTCAAGGCCTGCCAGAATCAACCGGCAGCAGCCACCCCAAGGAGCCATAAGAAGTTATCTTAGGCAGTCTTGCACACAAAGTGCGCCCTGCCCAAAGTTTAAAACCGTTGACAGTACACATACTGCCAGCCCGATACAGAATAAATTAACCTAGAAAGCTGTCTCCGGAGACCAATTTCTCAAAGCAGCCACAGAGACGTTACTTCTTGTTTGTTTTGCATGGATTTTGGGCACTGATGTAAGAAAGGATATTTTCATAAGGAAATGTACATTTCCTCCTCTTTCTATTGGCATATAGCATTCATGTCATCTGAAAGTAAGGAATGATACATGGTACACAGGTATTCCTTATCGTTGGTCTTTCTGCTGACAAGGCAATGAATAGATCGTAGATCACTTAAAAAAATAATATTTTTTAAGGGCTCTTGGTTGGGTACAGCTCTAATAATATATATTTTTTTATCTGAGGAATCTCTTTTCAGAGGGAAAATGTGGTTCACTGAAATGTCTTGAGGGATAAAAAACATTTTTGTCTTCATTCTGAAAAGTCTCGCTGATGACATAAAAAATATTCTCTAAGATCCCACCTACATACAGATTGTGTCTACTCCAAAATTTACAATGTAAAGGTATCCTATATAAACATTTTACAGCATCAAATAAATAAACTCCTTGTCAGATAAGATAAGACAAGATAAGATAAGATAAGGTAAGATAAGGTAAGATAAGGTAAGATAAAGTAAGATAAAACAAGATAAACTTTATTATCCCTGCAGGTAAATTTGTCTTGGACATCAAAGCCGCAGCAGCAGCGACATAAAAACAAGCCATAAATACAAACAGCAGCATTGGATCAATACACATCATTGTGGCATAAAAAACATACCTTATAGGCCAGATTAGTCCATTAAATAACACATTATACACACGCTGCAAGCCTGAAAAAATGCATCAGACTCATACATTCAGTCAGTATAAATAACTTAACAGAGAGGAAAGCAAGATACTGTGTTTGTGTGGGAGATGGGGGTGAGGAGAGATCCAGGCTATGTTCTGCGTTAATCAGTTTTATTGACTGGGGATTTGGACTGAGAACAGAATGAAAATGAATCAAAATATTTTTTATATCTGGTAGTGTAGTTTCAGAGAAATTAGCCGTTTTACAACAAAACCTCAACAGTGGAACCAGGTCCATTGTCCACTGTTGCTCTATCTAACTGGTGACACTCATCCTGCGCACCATAGTGACATTTCCAAGGTTTTAAGTTCAGTCCATTTAACTTCCACCCATTATAACTAATGAGTCGTTAGTAATTGACTTTGAATAACTTCAAGGTCACTGTTGCTCAGCCCTGGATTAAATCTCTAACCTTGGAATGTGTTCACCAATGAGGATGCAGAGAATGGCTGGTCTTTGAGGTCTTTGATGATTAGCTACAAATACACATGTATGGACAATGCAGATATAGTAGTCTTTATATATACTTTGCTAGCATTATATAACGATTAATTCTTACCATTTTGCATAGATAACATTATGAGAGGTCTGCTAAATTGTGCCTGTCATTTCCTAGACTTTGCTATCACATAATGTATGTGAATAGGCCTAACTGTGGATCACTCAAAAGCCAAATTCTTAATCCTAACATTAACAAATGATTAAGAAAGCCCTTTTCTTATTATAAGTTGTCCTGGATAAGAGCATTTGCAAAGTGCCTACAATGTGAAATGTAAACCAGTCACTTTAATAATATTCTTAGATTTTTAAATGAATTGACAGAACTCATTATGAGGACAAATGTTAAATAGCCTAAATGACAGATTTAAAAAGGTTGGGGCTTTTTTAGAGAAAGTGAACCTGGATCAGAGGAGCAGATAATTACTCGCTTACTTAATCTTTCTGTGGATGAAGTTTTTAGGGGGGAAATGTAAAACACTCAGGGATCCTCACCAAACACAGTGAAAAAGATGACTAAAGTTTTTGGGCTGCAGCACCATGCATTGCCCAGTGGTTTCTGCATATTGCCAGTTTAGCATTTTGAAGTGCGCATGCCCCGAACGGCCCAGCCATCACGAGGGACACCAGTCTTGCCACAACCACAACCATAAGACCCTCTGTATGACGCACGCGCTCGGAACCGGTATTTTTGTGTTACTACACTGACATCTTCTGGAGCTATCAGAGCATTACAACTCACCTGTCCAAAACATGTTTTGGAGATGATTTTGTTTTTACATCTCTATAGACTAAACGTTATGAGAAACTCTGTCTTAGCTGGCTTTTTTTTTTAAGGTTACAGTTTAGATTTGTATGTCATTTCTGCTTCATCAGACAGAAGCAGGGAAAAGAAATGGGATGACATTGGGAGGAATTCAAGTATTCTGGGACATCAGCTTTAACCTTATTTCCTGGTTTAATAAAAGATTTGTTACTAGTCTCTACTTGCAGAGACTGTGAAAAAAAAAGCATGAATTGATTGGTTTGATGTCAAGGGCAGGGTAAGCTGATTGAAGTGTTTGTTTGAAATAATTGTAAGGTTAGTCTGTCATAAATCACAAATTGTACCTAATTATTGCGTGTGATATAGGCTACTGACGCAACAAAATAAATAAAAGGTTGACTTTTTTTTTTTTTATTCAGTCTTTTTATGTTAAGATCTCTCATAAATTGATCATCTCAAGCACCCTTGGATAACTGACCAAAACCAAATGAATCCACAAAGATCAATCAATTCAGTGACCAGTTAAGTAGTGAGGACAGCAATTTCCCCATGACCTTACCACACTCTTCTTTTTCTTCTTCTTTTGTTTAAATTATTTTAAGGATAGGGTATTTGACTGCTTTTGAGTGAAACAAACGCATGCGCATTCACATCAACACTGATTGCATGCCCTCGCTACGCTGAAGGGTTATAGAAATCACAGAAGAGCCTTCTATTCCTCACTGTTTCTTGAAGCAATGACATTGCTAGTGGATGAGTCAGAAAAAGTGTAAACTTCATTTTTCCCCTTACTATACAATTACATGGAAAATATAGAAAATATAAAATAAAGGCTGGCTGTATTTTAAACACTAGTCAGGGTCTACTTAAGACTACATAAGCGTGAAGCCTATTTTGAGCTTCTATTGGATTTCATACAGTAGATTTCTCCATTTGATTATAACATTTGTTGTGACAAGTATTGTCGAGATATCCTATAGTAAAACTTGATGAAAATAACAGCGACAATTGTGGAAAATCTGTAGTGGCGAGTAATCTATAAAACCGTTGCAGATTATTTAAGAACGGCGTGGTTCTTGAATGCAGCCTACGTTACAAACAAGCCACTTTCACTGTACGTTATCGACGTGCCTTTAGGATTGGGTTTTCTACTGATGAATGTTATATTAAGTATCACGCTTAGACTTACTCTCTGGAAGATATGGCCCATCACTTAAGGTGTTGTTTTATGGAAGTTTTAAGACCAGTCGTTTCTCCAAATGAAACGACAGGTACTAATTCTGACTGAGAAGGATGAGTTGGTTACGTTATGCTAGCTACGCGTCGTGTATCCACGGAAACTCAAGAAACGAAAACAAACGTGAGACGGCCCGGGATATTGTTGATCCCACTGGTGGACTGGAAAAATGGATGATGATCACACATTGACAAAAACACGACCCATATCCTCCGATCTTAATGAATCGTAAGTGCTTCTTACAGACGATTTTTTTTAAACAGTGGTCCAGTATCCAGTCCAAGCATCCCCACTACAATCCTTGTAACAGAAAGTCAGCACATTTTCTTTCTCACGGGCTATTAATTGACTGTAGACTAATGTAAGGATTAAATATGTGGAGTTAAAATATTGATGATGTAAAGTGTGCTTTTGTTTATCAATGTAGCTGACTGGAGTAGTTGTCGATGCAGGAAAAAAAAGTAGCAAAATATTTGTTTCTCCATCTGCAGGTCCAACTTTTCAATAATGAATATAGACCTAGCTACCTTGTTAGATTAGATTCAGGAAAAGAAATTAAGCTTAAAGTGGCGGGAGGTGATGATGATAATAACTGTAGCCTACCACTGCTCGTTCTTGTAGATCCACTGAAAGCAGAGGAAGCACCAGTGGGGCCATAGGTGCGTCTCCTGTCTGTGATGTAGATGTGGTGAGTCCTTCACAAACTGGACACACTAGGAAGGAGTATGTTATAATGCCTCCCGAGGAAAAGCTCAAACACTTTGACAGCCGAGCCCAAGCCCTGGCAGACAGCCAACAGGTAGGTATAGGTTAGTTGTTTTGACTAAGTAATATGACATTCATTATTACTAGTTTTGCAGCTACAGTGATGCACAGACATGCATGCACATGTAAGAAATATGTAGAAATAAATAGAAATAAAAAAACAATTAAAACAATACATAAAAACAATGTAAAAGTAGAAATAAAAGACTGTGTAAAAACATCTCCAAGAATGATTTAAACAAGCAAGTTTCTAAGATGTGGTATTAATTTTTCTAGCCTAAGCCCCCAACTCTAATGCGTATAGACATTTCTCCACAGTTTGATGCCTGCATCCAGGACCTGGTGCGCTGTGTGGCCCTGACTAGGCTGGTATATGGAGACAGACATCTGAAACTAGCCCAGGCACATGCCAGACTGGCTAAGGCATACCTCCAGTTTAAAGGTAAGATGCTGTGAGAAAAATACAAAATCCTAACTGTAGATTATGAAATTGATTTTCAAGAAACTCATTCAGGTCAGAGATATAAAGCATTTTGCAGTTTTTGTGACTGATGCGCCTGCAATTCCTACAATTTGGCCTCTTTGTACCTCTGTTAGTTGCTTCATGTTGCTTCAAAAATGCATTTACAATTGATTGGAAGTGTAGCTGTATTTGTAATTATGATTTAGCAGAGGTGGCGTCTCGAGTCATATGACTTGGACTCGAGTCAGACTCAAGTGACAATTTTAATTGCTTGAGACTTGACTTGATGGAGAGAAGAAAATACTTGAGACCGACCGTCTTGACTTGGGTTCCGGTGACTTGGGACTTGACTTTGACTTGTACTTTGATGACTTGAAAAGGTTTCTAAAGTCTTGACAAAAGATCTTGTATAAATGACTTAGATCGAAAGTTATGAGATTTGTTCACCAGACAAATCTCTTCAGAATGTTTTCTGAATTTGTATGAAATTATTTAATTTATTGAGTTGAAACTGATTATAGAAATCAAACTCATGATGCTCTTACCAATTTTTTATACTCTTAAAACAATATTGCATTGAAAAGTGCTAGATATTTAGTTTTCTTTAAGATTTTAAATTGCTACTGGACTCTTGATTTGTTCAGACTTGACTTGGTGTTCTACTTTTAGACTTGATACTTGACATTAATGACATGGAATTGACTTGGTAATCTACATTTAGACTTGGGTCTTGACTTGAGACTTACTTGGGTCTCGAACAAAGTGAACTTGGTCACACCTCTGTGATTTAGTCACTTCAAAGTTAGTCATTTTTCATGTGGTGTTCCTGTTATTTTGTCCCCTCCCCAGTAAATACCAGCTAATGAAAGGATTGTTATTTGTTCAGAACATGAATGTTAAGCTGATGTTCAGATTTAAAGTCTACGGACAAATTAAATTCAAACTCAGAGGCGGGTGATTGTTCCTCCAGGCTGGGGACTTCAGGCCCAGCAGCACTCCTCACTGGCCAGGGAGCTGCTGCCCTTCTGCTCCCCGCTCTCCTCCAGCAGAGACGAAAGGCTCCAGGTCCTCACATGTCTCCTGAGCATACATCTCACACAGGGAGGCGCTGCACTGCTGACAGCACAATATCCTTTTGGGAGAGGAGTCGTATGATGGTGTTAAATCACAGTGATATGACTTGAGTATAAAGGTGATATGACTTGAGTATAAAGGTGTGGAATTAAATATGTACAGAAATAACATGCAACCCTGTTCAACGGAATGAACAGGGTTGCATTTAATGACTATGGAAAATGCCTTGACTCTTCCAACTCTTGAGGAAGCGGAGTCCTCCTACCTGAAGGCAGAACAAATACAGGAGGAGCTTCATCAACAGGGTGGCATCAACCATGAAGAGAAGAAGAAGACTGAGCTGGAAATATCCACTTCTCTATCCAGGTCCAGTAGTGAAAAACATTTGTTGTGTTAAAGATACAGTATATATTTGAAAAGTATATAGTATCTATAAGTTTTCCAACATAGATTTTCAGTCAAACCTGAAAATTCATCAAATGTTTTCAGTGCAGCTTATAGTATGTAATGGCAGACAGTGCTTTGAGTAGCAGTACTGTCTGGTAATCAGATGATTTGCTCTATTTATTTCCTGTGACGCCTACAGTGTCATGTTCAAGCTGAGAGACTAAATAACTTGGCACCATCCCAAATTAAATAGTGACGGGTCGGGTCAGGTCTTTCCAGTGGGGATTCAGAGTGTAGGCTGGGGCATGTTACATTTACATTGATAGTTATAACTAATTTAAATCTGTGTTTTCTGGCAGGCTCAGCATAATCACCGGTGCAAAATTTGAGAGGGTGCCTCTGATGTTAGTTTTAAGCTTGACCACAAGATGGCGATAGTTTCCACTAAATTTGTACAAAACCAACCCTTTAAAATATTACATTGGCTCTAACTTCACATCCTTCATGGGCTATTTTCGTTTCGTTGTGATTATGAAATGCCGTCATTCTTAATGGTGAAACATTACAAGCATTTCCCGCTGTGTTATTGTCCAGTCCGCTCAACAGAGCGGTGAGTGTTTTGTGGTGTGTGGCTGCAGACCTGCTGGGTGGGGTTTCGGCATGTCCCACTCATCCAGCCACTGCCGGAGCAGCAGAGGCACACACATTCCTCTTCATAAGCATTTCTAACTCTCTCTCTTCTCTTTCTCTGCTTTCTGTCTTTTTCTTTTTCTCTTTTCCGTCTATATTTTTATCTCTGCCTCCGCCCTTCATCATTTCTTTTCCCCTCCCCTTAGATGATGCTTGTACAATCTGGTTCACTCCTATAGATCTAGTGATTTTTGCTATACTCTACAGAGGAAGCATCGATCATTTTGTTTACATTATATCCAATACAGTTGACATCTTATTGATTTGTTTCCACCGTTTTATAGTATGTTTGCAACCTAATGGTGATATTTACAAGAGAAGTCCCAAGGGCAATACTGGCTCAGGAGAAGATGAAAGAACCAGAGAATCATGGTGGAAACGCAAACCACAAACATTAACACTGCAGGAGAAACTGATAGCCTGTATGGGGAGCTGTATTGGCAGCGTACAATATACTACTTGTCATAGGTTGGAAAGATAATGATATTAACTGTAGGTGAATTTAACGGCATGCACATCGCAGAATTGGAATATAGTCCTACCTGTGTTGAGAATGCCTTTATTTATATTCATTGTGATACTGTTAATTCTTGTGTGACACCAAAAATTAGTTTTGAATATATTTTGCGTCTGTAAATAGTTTGTTTATGCTTGCATTGCACATAACCACTGGATGCTACACGATTCAGTATTTTCTGAGTTGGAGTGGAAACTGAGTTGCAAAGAGATTATTCTGAGCAAGTCCTACACTAATGGATCTATATAGGATCTATATAAATATACTCAAAAATATCTATGCATGTGTACCTAAAACTTTGGTATATTCCTATAGAATAAGCTGCAATATGCTTTGTGGAACTTTCTGAACCCATTATAACTCAAATACAAGTCTGTATCTCAGTCTTGCTGTAAATATTATACAGCCTCACAATCCATGTAAAAGTCTTGTTAAGTGACCAGATACTGATATACTGTCAGAATTTGGATCAATACCTAAAGAAATTCTGCTTAATCTTAGAGTGGAAAAAGTTTTCAATCCAGGAAGTCATGTGTCAAGACAGTGTTTCAACAGGGGATGCCATCCTTCAGTGACGTATTTAAAGGCACTTGAAGATAAGAAAGCAGAAACCCAAGTGAAAATTTAAAAAAAAAAATGTTGTGCGGTAAAGACAAACAATGCTCAAGCAGCATCTGAACAAGCCTCATAGGCTGCTGAGGTGAGCTACTCTGTGAGGAATTTGTAAATGATGCCACCTTGGGTCAGTGTGAATCGCTGAGAGTTTGTTGACATGATATGCGTAATTGAAAAAATGTGCAGACTCTGGCTGGTGTGTAAGCTTGCTAAATCTCTTTTGTTTGGTGATGACTAAGAATTTGGCATGCTTCTATAGCTCTGTCAGTCGACACTGTTGTGATGGAGGGGAATGTTCCCACCAAAGCCTGGAACAATAAAGTAAGCTCAACCCTGTTATAGATCCTGGTCCAAACATTCCACTCAGTTCCAGATTCATACTCAAGGTGTGCACTTATCATCAGCCAAACGGGATGTTGTCTTCAAGGTTTCAAGAACGATTTATTGTTAGGTTTATATTTGTCATGCATCTCCACCTTTTTAGACTTGGGCCTCAAAGCATTTATCGCCTATTGTTTAAAGACCATGCTCTCACAAATCTGCATTTCAGTTTACAGATGTGATTTATTTTAATTAAACATGTTTAGTATCTATTTCATCAATAAAGAGGAAAAAAGTGACCTGCACACTGATTGCATAGGGCACAAAAGGCTTCAAAAAATGGAGGTCACAGAGCTGAGTTAGCAGAATTAAAGGATAAAGCTGGTGTTTTTTTTAATGCATTTCTTACTGTCAAAAAATCCTCTGAAAATAACAAAATCAGCAATGAATTTGCTAATAAGTCTCATCCATGTAGCCGATGCCCAATGAAGCCATGTCCCAGGAGCCATAGAACTCCATTGTATTAAAAAAACTATTAAAAACACGTCAAAGAGCCATGCCGTGGCCCTGGGCAGCATATTTCATAATGGTGATGCACCGGGCCAGCCAACTTTTTCCTCAAACAACTTAATAACCCGACCGTAAACACGTTTTCCATCTCAGGAAAGTAGTTCTGCACCACCGAAAATAGTCCCCAGCGTAATGAAGAATTTGTCCCCATTTGAATTTGATTTGGTAATAAGTACAATAGCTTGACTTTTCATGGTAACAGTTAGCGATTTTTAAAATTGAAACTGTCTTTGTGAGCTGTATTTAAAGGTTTTTAGCTTACAATTGGAGCCAATGACTTCGGGTTGAAAGCTAAAACGGGAACGTGGGATGTCAGAAAGTAATGGGAGTAGAGCAACCGCATTGTTGATTTTGTTATTTTCATAGGATTTGTTGAAGAAATGTTTTTAAAAACACCAGCCTTATCCTTTAAAGAATTCTCAATCCAACATGGTGCAAATATGACAAAAACATGTTCAAAATTATATTTGCACCATGTTGGATTGAGAATTAAATTCCTCAATTCTGCTAACTCAGCTCTTTGACCTCTGTTTTTTTAGCGCCTTTTGTGCCCTACTCAATCAGTGTGCGGGTCACTCTGGTCCTATTTATTGAGTATTTCATAAGATAAGATTCTGTCTAGTAGAATCATTTAACCCACAGACATTTTTGGGAAATTGCATGATTACTCCATCCTCCTTTTGATGAACTGCAAATTCTGAGTACCAACTTTGTACTAATAATTTCCAGAATTTGTCCTGTTGAGGTAATTTTTGGCCCAGTTGCCCTTACTCTCGCATCCTGTTTAACATCTGCATAGCAAATGGGCTGGTTTCACAGAATGGAGCCACAACATAGCCATGCCTAATACTAAACAGTTGGCTTGGTACTCCTCTCCGCTGAGTACAAAACTAGAGTAGCACTAGGCTTAATCCATGTTCATGACATGGATCCAGATGATACCTGATGTTATGAGGCACACAATAAAACGTCCTCAGTCAGAATGTGTTAAATTAAAAGAACCACACAGTTTTGCACAGAGCAGGCCTGTAACGTTATTGTCCCTTCAGTGTTTCCAGGGTTGGCTTCACTGTATCATTTTCCCTGAGCCAAAGCCCAGAGCAAACTTACGTCAACAGTGTTCTGGTAACATTTACTAAAGAGGGCCGTGTGGCTTGCTTGGCAACACATCTATAAATCCCTAATTACATTAATTCCCTGCCCTGTGGACTCTGAGTAGATTTCAGTGGCATATGGCATATTCCCCACTGCCAGGAAGTGTGTAAGGATGCATAGTGAATGAGAGGATAGAGGGGTATTGTCTCCAGGTCTGACCATGCAGGCAGACAGGCAGCACTCTGGGCACAACGGAATGTAGTTCTGCTGCAGCCGTCCTTGCTGCCCTAAAAGGATCTGGAGTGCCTGTCCCATGAAAGCTCTGCTGCTCAGCGGTGGGGTGCGGCCCTCCCACTATATCCATCAAGGCATGTTAGGATAATCTTGTGTTCATGGGAAAATTCAAAGAAAAGGACCATAGGTTTTTGTACTCTCTACCACAGAGATTTCACTATTGAGCATGAATACCCAAATCCATGTGGTCCTGTAGCTCAGGGAGTTGAGCATGGCATTAACACTCAAGGTTTTGATTCCCACGGGGGTTGCCCATAGTAAAAATGAATACACTCATGGTACTGTAAGACACTTTGGATAAAATCATTCACCAAATGGCATATGTTGTTACAGCTTGGCTGCAGTCTGCACTCCATAGGTAAACAAACAGTGTCAGTATCCAGACAACCAGGCATGGACCCAATCTGTACAGTGTGGATGTGGAAAGACTGATATGTGAAAAGGTGTTTCCTCTGCAGTACTGTAGCTAGTGATGGTATAGAAGTGAGTATAGTGTCCTCAGCCTCAGCCCTCCCCTTGACTGGAGAGCTGAATTGAATTTAGACTCCATTAGATGGTTTGAATCCTGCAGGGAGTTGAAGCTGTTAGCAGAGTGGCCTGATGGATCCAGTCTCCTTGCAGAGGATAATGCAGCCATCTCTCTCTCTCTCTCTCCCTCTCTCTCTCTCTGTCTCTCTCTCTCTCTCAGACCATCCTTATAGCACAGTGTGACAGTGACTCTTCTGTCTCTTCTACAGGCATATGTTATGTCGTATGCATTAGAACAACATGTGAAGCCTCACAAATGGCAGCAACTGCATATATCATTTGTTGTCATAGATGTAGAGTTCTGAGCCATGCCTGCCTCATCAAAGACCATGCTTGGATCATCATCTCTGCTTAGCTGGTTTCAACTGTGTTGAGACTGCAAGGGCAAACCTAATTTAGACATCCTGGAATGAGACTTGTGAGCTGAGTGGTGTTGCTTAACACACTGCAGGACATGTTTGTCAAGAGTCTGAGAGGCTGTATGAATAATGAGGGTTAGGAGCAGCATGACCTTCAGGCCCAGAGGAGACCATACAGACTTGTGAAAGGAACCAAAAACAGTTAAAAGGGCTTTGTGCAAGCCTTCCCTATTATAGGCTGCACTGCACCAGGTTTCAAAGGCAGCCATCAGCCGAAGTCTTCACTCCTCTGCAGCGCCCGGGTTTGGCTAGACACCAGGCAGTAGCTTCAACACTGTAGAACAGACTCCTAGTAACACAGTACTAGACATACAGATAACTATGCTGCTGTAAATAAGATTGTAGTCTCAGACAACTTGCCTGATCAAACAAGGGTTAAAATATTACTCTTTCCCTCTCCTTATATCACCATAGTAATGCTAATAATGTGATACTTTATTGACCCCCGTTGGGAAATTCTCTGCCCCCTGCCACAGTGGGATCAAAATTCTGGGCCAGCTACAGACCAGTGACTACAGATGGTAGGGATTCAATGTCTTGCTCAAGGGCACTTCAGCAGGGCAGATGCTTTCCAACACAAGGGTTTGAACTTGGATCCCCGACTTGAAGGGCGGTCTCTCTACTCATTACTCCACCCCGCTGTCTTGTGTAGTGGGCTGGACTACCACTATCTTTACCTTTGTCTCTCTGTCTCTGACTGTTTGCCTTTTTCTATGTCCTTCTCTATTCTGTAGGGTGTATCAGAGGCAGGGGAGGCCCGCGGAGGCCTTAGGCCAGTGTGAGATGTCTCTGCAACTGCTGGAGGGCCGGGGGAAGCCAGAGGAGACCTGCTCTGTCTATAGAGACATGGCAGCCATTGAACAGGCCCAAGGCTGTTTGGACAAAGCCATAGAGTATCTCTCCAAGGCAAGGGACATATGACCTACACATCCACAAACCAACACATACGCACAACACACACAAACACCTGAGACACACTTGTATGAGAGGCTGCTGAGCCTTGTTGTTAGGTAATGTTCCTGAAGTTCTTATTTGGTGATATGTGAGCTGTCTTATTTCATGTGGGTGTTTCTACTAGGCTCATGCCATTGCTGTGAGTCAGAGCCCAGGGGGCCTGGATGGGGCTCATATCTCCCACAGCCTGGCCCTACTCCTTTCTACTGCAGCAGAGACCCACCACAATGGTGAGTCTATTCACAGACGCAGGCCTGAGCTATAGGCACAACCAGCACTGTATGAGGGGTTAATTAGGATTTGAATCTCTCATTGTCTTCCTATATGTCAAGCCCTTCCAGATGATGTTTTTGAAAACGGTATTATAATAGCTTTATTGAGGACATGGCAACTATGCAGCCCAAGTCTAACTTCAACCACATGTCACTGTGTGATCTCCCAGCTCAACTATGTCAAGATAAATTTAAGTTCCATAGTGAAGCATGAGGTTCAGATTGAGGATATTAGGAGGGCTTGTATAGAGGACTGAGCTTACATATAGTGTATTGGCTCTTTGGAAGTGTATCTTTTCAAAATCATATGGTCTTCAATTATTGCTGTAATTGAAATATTGAAGATTGTATTGTGTGTTTTTCCTATGTTGTCGTAGACTCTGCAGGTCAATACTTTGAGCAGAGTCTAAGTGCATACAAGAACTCTGTAGATCAGCAGGATGCAGCCTTTCTCACTGTCCAGGATGACTTCTGTCGCTTCCTCCTCCTCAATGGACAGAAAGAGGTTATACACACACACACACACACACGCACACACATTAATAAAACATGCACCAGCAGCGGCAGTTAAACAGCCCCACTACAATGATGTCCTCCGTGCATTTAGAGTATCATAGCCATCTCTGTGTTTTTGCTCTCATAATTTTGAGATCCTCAGAAGATTTTCACCAACCACACCTCCCTCACTCTGAGAGCAGCACCATGGAAATGTCCCCATTAGATTTTGTGATTGCCAAGGGAATGATTCCACCTGCTAATTGGGGCGCGGCTAGCTCTGCTGTGGGCAACAGGTGTCATTTTGATTTTATATGTACCATTGCAGAGATGTGCGGAGATCCAGAGATCGTCCCTCGCTCTGAAGAGGTCTACATTCGGCGACTTGAGCACTGAGGTGGCAGACACCCTTCAGCTGATAGGAGGTGTGGAGATGACCCAGGGCAGGATCAGGCAGGCCCACAGGTCCATGAGCAAGGTACTCACAACATATAGACAACAAACAGCACACTTAGTGGTGGTAATGTTGTATGTTTGTAACACCCTGTAAATGCACATTTGAAGTGCTGTAATATGAAGATACAGTACTAGCTACTGAGCATAAATAAATCAAACATGGCAAGGAAAACATTCTGGTGGGAGCATCATGTGTTCCGTAATGGCACTGTACTGTTCACCCACGCAGACATAATATTGACCTTTGTGTCTGCCAAGCTATTTGGGAGGGTCTTAATAAAAGGCCAGGAGTCAGAGGGCGTGGCCCCCTCAAAACAAGACACACCAGTGAGAGGCCTGCTCAAATATATACACACAAAGAGCCCCTGTCATATTGAGATGAGTTATTTCCACCATCGTCTCTAAAGCTCAGAGTAGCATGCTAATCTTGGAAGGGTGCAGTGTGCAGAGCCACCCTCCCTGGTGTAAAATGTCACACAGAGTGACGTTGTGCTTTCTCAGTCTGGATGGAGCCTGACAGATGGGCAACACAAGTTTGGAAGGAGAGCGGCACTTTGCTAACTGCTGTCAATTAAAGGGATACTGACCCCAATTAAACCGGCATGCCATTATATCCTTCTAAGCAAAAGTGACATTCCTAAATCATTCAGGGCATATGCATCGAATTAACATCAATAGCAGTCTTTTAGTTGGTTTAATCATCTTCCTCATCAACAGCTGTTACTGTGTTTAACGCCATAAAGGCTTAATTTAGCCATTTAGCATTTAATATGATAAAGGATGTTATTTTATTAAAACCAAACCATGTTTCAAACTCCTTGGTATGTGTTTGCCTTATGAGCTTGGTTCCTCTGGCCACCAAACATACTAAAATACACCAGTAAAGGGGGATTTCTGCACACTAGTGATGACATGCCTGTAAGTGAAGGAGCATGGTTGCTATGTTGCTTTGTTATTGTATCTAAGTGCAGAGGGGTCCAAGTACCACGGGGTGCATCAGAGCTCCCTCACTCTACACTTCGTCAGACTGCTAACCTTTCTGAGTTATCCTGACACAGAACAGATCTGTCAGGTCGTGTTCTTCTGCCATGACCATGACAACAACTGCACCCCGAGAAGTATGTTTTGTTTTCATATGGACGTTCCAAAGGAAGCCTGGCTCGCACATACATGACATCCACAGTCAAAGTAAAGAAAGAACAATGGTGCACACACACTTGACATTTTCCCCTTCCTCTGTCGTGCTGCTGGGGAAAAAAACCTTCCATTACATCAACCTTAGCAACAGTGAAAACATCCATCAGGCCAGATGGACCTGTTCCAATATTTTTTTTTTACTTTCCTTGTTCAAGAGCTAGCTCCTTCTTTCCCTGATTAAACTAAGTTCTGTTGACACCCTGTAATTTATGGTGATTGTGGAAATAGCGGGCAGTCTTTTATCGTGGCTGTTACATCACTTTGTGTGTGTGTGTGTGTGTGTGTGGGGGGGGGGGGGGTGTAGTATGTGTGTGGTGTGTGTAGTGTGTGTGTGGGTGTGTGTGTGTTGGTTTTATTGAGTTATGTTAAATTTAGCCAACATGTTCTAACATCATGGAGATAAGCAGTCATGGCTCATTCCTCTCCTTTGATTAGAGCAAACTAATTGTAGAATGGAAAGTCACACAGGCTGCTTCTTTAATTCATTGGGTAAACCAGCTCAGATTCCTGGGTTGTTAGTTTGCAGTCCTAGAAATACATCCAGATGATCCCCTGGTCAAGTCTACTCTGGTCAGCACAGTTGTTATCTAAACCTCTGATTGGTACAGTGGTTATTTTGGGATGTTAAGAGCTCCATTCACATGTTACTAGGAAGTATTCATATCACCTCTCATCTTCCAGTGACCACTATGCTGTTTTTTTAGTGCCTGGAGATCCAGAGTTTCATGTATGGTCCTCAGCACAAGAAGACAAGAGCTACGCAGAAAACTGTGGACATGCTAGCCCGGTAAATCTCAAGTAGATGTGCAGACCTTTGGGTTATATCCGCTACAAATTAAACTGTACCTTACCATTAAAACATTTGACTTGCATGTCATGCTTTCATGTTTTAATGCTTGAGGCATGAGACCCACTGTTACCGATCAGTAATTCACAATAACAAGTTAGTAGTGCGCTGTAGTTACACCAACAGTTAAGAAAAGAACAGAAATATGTGTGTAAACCTAGGAATGCGACTTGTGTTTCAGTGATACTACCATGTATGTTTTCCAGGGCACCAGAGGTGGCTGAGAGGCGGTCGAGGCAAGGCAGTGGGAAAACGAGGCCTCCTTTCTCTGCAGTTGTTCCATCCTATGTAAAAGAGGGCAACTCCAACATCTCTGACTCTTAAAACTCTTTTCCTTTGTTGCTACAAGAAGGTAGATGAGTTGGAATTGGACCAAGGACTACTGACAGTGGTCTCCATTTAATTTCCTCTGTTCTTGTCTAAATTTGTGTCTGTCTGTTGGCACGAGTAGACAGGCAGGTGCCACTGCTCAGAATGGACTTCATTGCTCCCCTCCATGTCCATGGGCAACACTTGATTTTGTGTTACTTTGTACATTCTGTGAAATAACTGAGTTTGAAGAAATACTCACACTCAGAAAGCATATTTTACTCACAGTAGTTTTTAATTGTTTTTAAGGGATGAACCAATGTCCAAATAAGTGCTGGAACCTATATCAACCAAAACCAAAATGATAATTTCTTCAATATTGATATTCATATGTTATTGACAGTGATATCATATGTCTATATATGAGTGTTGTATGTGTGTCATATGTCGATATAATATCATATATCAATACCTATCGATATCATATGCTATCAATATTTATTGATCATCTCAATAAAACCAGTGATAATGGGGTGCCCAGGGTGGAAACACTTGTTAAACATTGAGTATATAATTATATATTTTCTGCACGCTGGTGTACACTACTAGTTTATGCTATGAAATGGCACACAGTGTCCAAATTATTACATTAGTAATCTAACAAAGGATTGCCTTATTAAACCACAATTTAAGTGCACTGATGTAACAACAGTATTCCAGAATCTTTTTTCACAAAATACTGCAGTTTGTGCAACAGTAAATAAATGTAAATGCACTGTAACAGGGCCCTTAAATGCAATAAATTCTTTTTAATAAGGGTTTCATTTCTTAGATTTCTAAAGTGATAAACGTGTTAATAGGCAATTTGAAAGCATGAAATTCACACTCAACACTGCATTTCTACACTCTTCTTCAATATGACAGTGCCAATAAGGCGATCTTTGAAGACAGTGCTCAGTTGTTAGCAAGTGAGAGTTATACAGCAGCGTAGGGAAAACGTAAAAGATGCGTAACAGGCTGAAACCATATTGGATCACTTCTGCTTCTACAACTAGTACACAACACACCCTTGTGAACACTCAGTGCCACTAAGCTGATGATCCAAAAATAGCCACGGGTCAGGAACACACTCTCATCTCAGAGCAAAGGTGAATCCTGCAAGCCAACACTCTGGTCAACAAATGTGTACAAGCAAAAGGCGTTCAGACAAAATATACTGTGATTCAGAAAGAAAAATTACAAAACGTGTGATTATATTTCATTTCCTGCGTCCATCTTAATTCATCAGTTTCTATCTACTTTTCCTTTTCGGTCTTTCATCCTACCACTGGCTCTTCAAATTGACAGCACTTTTCTTTGGAATTCAAAATGGTGGATTACATCGAGCTCCCTAAATGCATACAAAGTTTAAAAAAAAAGAAATCACTATTTGGTGATTAGAATGGTATGGTACAAGACACCATGTTTTAATTGACATGTTTGCAAGTTTTTCATTTTGATTACTTTGATCAAGTAACTCATGTTTGGTTGTATAATATGCAATTATTTTTCATAATTATATGATTAAACATAATTTAGATAAGTAATTAGTAGAAAGAAGAGTTTATAGTCTGAAAATAAATCATTAGCATGCTATTAGCTATGCTACAACTGTGATAAATCATCACAATTGCTCTCTTTCAGTTTAAAGTTTAAAAGTTAAGGGATTTCTTCAAATCACCAGCTTTTTTCCCCCACTTCTCTAGGAAACTTACGTATAAGCCTACTTTTTCTTGTCCACAGCTGAGCTTTACTATGTTCTGTACATGTCAAAAACTACTACTTAACATAAACCACCGTGTTCCACAATATATACTAACATCATTGCATAAGTAGTGTCTCAATCAAAAAGAATGATAAGATACAGCTGTGTAGCACAGGTTAGTACAAAAATAGAGAAATCTAGAGAATATTAAAGAAATCTGTTTTAAGATAAACTGAAAGCTATAAAATCAGTCAACCAATGCCAACAAAATATTCCATCAAAATGCTGCCATAAAAAGTTGCTACAATATGTAGACATTAGTCCTAACTGAAGCTAGCCTATAAAAAATGAAGACATGGTCAGGCTCACCATTAAGTATTTTGTTTGGCTGTGTAGTAATGCTGCAATTAATACCATAAAAATATGTATTCATCGAGCAGTTTAACAACTCAACAAGTTTCTCTGGGATCATATGAGTTGCATTGATGGTGAACTAAGTATACCAAGTCTCAGGAGATATACAGATACAGTAAAATAATGCACCAGAATCAATGCATTATTATTTAATGTTGTACTGCAAGAATTACAGCATTATTACATAGTCTGAGACCAATGTTACTGCCATATGTGTGGATTGCTGCATGAGAAAACCATGTGGATGTGCGATTCAACAAGTGTTAAATTGGCGAGTATTGTAGTTTGAAAGATTTCTGACTGGATTCTTCATTAGTCATCTGAAGTGCTTTCAAGGTAAACTGTCGCGACTCTTTTCTCATGAGAGACCTTCAGCTGAGTATCCAAGAACTGAGACTGCAGCACCGGCTCTGAGCTGGCCTGAGCTTGGCTGTTGTTTACGTCCATCTGGAAGGTGAAGGACTTTTCTGATGGCCCCAGCTGGGTGTGCCACTCAGTGATGTCAGTCACAGACTCTCTTTCGGTGGTGAAGCCTTCCAGGCCTTCAGCGTGTGTAACATCCTGATCTGTGGAGACTCTCATGCTGTACCCTCCTCCTGCTCCGCCCTGGAGGGCCTTCTCGAGCTCTGGATTAGAAGACTGAAGAGCTGCCATGATCTGCTCCTCAGACAGATCATCTCCTGCCTCCAGCAGCCCAGACTCCTCCAGAGTTTGAGAGACATTCAGCTCTGCAACAATGGTCATGGTTCCATTGTCAGTCGACTGCTGCACTTTTTTGACATCGACAGCCAAATTCTGTGGACTGTCGCTACTAACTTCTGTGAGGAAAGCCAATTCATCCTTCAGTGGACCTGAAACTGAGCCTTGTATCTTCTCTAGTGCTCCCTTTAGCTGCTCTTTTGGGTCCAAAGAGTCCTCTCTCAGGAACTCAAGCACTGACTCCTGCACTGTTGGGGAGACATGAATCTCCTCTTCAATTATGCACTCTGGGAAACTCTCTTTGACAAATGAGTGATCACTTGATATGAACTTATATTCGTCACTTTCCTCAGCAGCCATTCTGTTCGTTGGAAGTCCTTCATCTTGGTAATACCTCTCATCTGATAGGTCATCCACAACTCCATAATGGCCATATGAGGTTATGCCACCACTCTCCTCATGTTCGGACAGATTATCATCTGGTGTGGAGACAAAATACTCATGAGGCTCTTGACCATGGGAGAAGTATGGAGATTCACTCTCTCTGGAGACCTCTTGAACTTGTACAGATCCACCCTTGCCATAGCCTTTGTCTGTCATTAAGGTTTTCAAGGTATCATCATCACTCTTCTGAACTTCAGAGTCATGAGGGACATTCTCAAGCTCCTCAATTTGGAAATATGTTGAGGAGGGCTGAAAAAAACTAGACATGGTCTGCTCAACCACATACTCCTCATCGCTGTGAGACTCCACAGGCTCCTCAATGATTTCCACATTGACGGACTTATTTGCCAGATTCTCTCCTCCCTGCAGGCCACTTAGCAGATTCTGGATCATACTTCCTGTTGCTGTGTCCTTGATGTCCTCCAGTGTCACCTTCTTCACTCCTCTGCTGAGGAGGTCATCCAGGGCAGTGTCTTCAGAAAAATCCAGCTCCTCCTCCACCTTGGACTCCAACACAATCTGTGTCTTAGTTGTGCCATCCTCCTGCTCAGTTTTCTCCACATGGTATATGACCTTTGATTCTCCAGATGAGCTCACTTTAGCATCCAAACCTGCAGGTTTTATCACTTTCTCGATGATCTCCTCCACAGACACAGACTCTAATATATGCTTCTCACTTGGTCCTGTCATAGCCTCTATGTTGCCTTTACCTTTGAAATCACTCTGATATGCATTTCCTTTCTCCTCTTTTTCATCACTCACTTTCCTTTTACTGTCCACCTCTGTATTATTGCCCAGGCTCATCATTGGTGGTGACACCACTCTCACTGATTTGGAGTGAACTGTGGGGGAGATGATGGGGCTGAATTGGTTCTCTGGCTGTGATGCCTGTTTGATTTTCACACTTTTTTCTTCTGCTGCTTTTTTCTGCACCTTTTCTGCATCTCGACTACATTGGCTTTCATTCTGGGCCACTTGTTTGTCTTTGGTGGTGGCGGCAGAGGCAGAAGCTGCAGCCCGAGCTTTTGTGAACGAGATCATATCCCTCCTGGACGCAGGACTCTGATGCTGAGCCCAGCCTGTTACTGAAATAGGAATGACCCTAGAGGGACTAATGGACCCAGAGTGAGGCACAGGGGATCTTCTCAGGTTTGATGTCTGCTCCATGTACCTGACATCCACATGCTGTCTGGTTGAGGTGGCCGCTCTTGGAGTGTAGGGTTGGGAAGGCATCTTGATATCTGAGGCAGAGAATGAATCAACATTTCATGCACAAACATTTCCTGTTAAGTCAAAGCTCTTGATACTTAGTATTGACTGTTTGGTAAAAGACATTGCTTAGTTCATCTAATTCAACAATGGTTGCATATATTCTCATTTATCAAAATAAATACACTCACAAAGTACTCTTGTGTGATCAACATATAACAACAACAATTAAGTAAATACTTTTCAATACCTATTATTCTTTCTCTTTGATGTTGATTTGCCCTCCTGTGTGTGTCTTGCAGATCTACTCTCCCGCCTTCCAGGAGGGCCCTGAACGAGCAAAAAACGAATAAGACAAAAAAGTAATTCAAGTCAAGGGCAAATAATTCACGGTAAATCATTAGGTAATCTTCCTATTTCAAAGTCATTAACGTTTTCCCACTTGCGTGTAAAAAATGATGAACAGATACCTCATGAGGCGATGCACATCATTCAGCTCTGCCATCTCAAACCTCAAACATAAACACGACAGGCTTACAAGACGATATCAATCCAGGGACCTGGCCATATAGGGCAGTAGTCAGCAAAAACATGATAACAAACCACTGTCATCTCACAATGACCTGACAACAGTTTCGTAAAACAGCTCACCTTTCTTTGGCCATGGTTCAACAAAAGTAAATAATGAGAGAGCAAGTAGAAGTCCTTCAAAAAGGAATAACCTCTCCGGAGGGTGCTTCCCGAAAGACTGACCTAAAAATAACAGCTACAATGCGCCGCTGTCTGCACTTTGCAATGAATCCCAAAGCAAAAGCAGGCTCATGACATAGATCCTAAAACTCAAGCCACTGCTACGCCTCTAAGGAAACATTCTGCCTATTCCAAAAATTCAAAACAAACCAGATGTGCCACTGGAGAATTCGCCTTATAGAGACACGCTGAAGCAGATAATTGCCTGCAAAAACATCCTGGAAATTGGTTGGATACTAACATAGAAAATCCCACAACAAATCTGTTGTTTGAGGCTGTATAGATGACATGGGATATGAGTTAAGAAGTAATGAAGTTATGAGTTATGAAATGTTGTGGATATCTTTGATGAAAGCCAGTAGATAAAACCTTAATAAATGAAAATATGTTCTTCACTGCTTGATATAAATAGCTATGTAAATGGATCCAAAGAGTGCCTTTGTAAAAATAGCATGTCTGTTGTTATGATCATAGAGTGGCTACTGTATGACAGCAGCATGAAGACTGAACATCTTGTGCAGGATATGAAATGCAATTATGTACTTCATGTCTTGCTTCCTATAAACTCACAATGAATAATAGAAAATATTTAAGGGCCTCGAACAAAAGAGCCACTGAAGGGTTCTCTTTCAAAAGAAAAAATGTAACTTTTGAATTTAAACTCAATTTATATAAAAGCCACCAATTGCATAAAAAATATAATTGCATAAAAAAATCTAAACTGTCATAACAATACAGAGAATTATGACTGCATTTCCTCATGCAATAATATTTCAAAATGTATTTTCACCATCAGAATGAACGGTGACCAAGTGTATCACTTCTTTCATCTTTCAACCTCAGTTTGAAAGATTAAGTTTGAGAAGCTCATACCTGTTGAACAGCACTAAAGTGCTATAAAACAAATTTCTGTTCAGACTGGACAAATTATGAAAAACAGTGGGCTCACCTGTAGGCAGCCACCTCCATGCCCAGATCCATCTTGACCTGAAGGAGCTGCTGATGCTCCCGCAGCTTGTCTGCAATGCTGTCAGCCAAAATATTCCGCTCACGCTCCAGCTGCTCAATAATCATCTGGAACAACGAAAAAAGACAACTGGCATTAACTCTGGCCCTGTACATAGTGTAATATTTTGACAGTAATGTCCCTTGGGATGTGATTTTTTGTTTATCTCATAATTTAACTGAAAGTACTGTCTCATTCATCTCCTCTTTAACATGATCTATCAAACCATTTTATTTTACTAAAGCCTAGAAAGTTGTGAACTTGGTAGGCTTGTATTGTCTATATTGCTTCTGTTGGATTCTTTGAGACACTAATTCTCTTTCACCTTTCATTTGCAGAGAGATGTTGAATTGGGCGAGCACTTCCTGTGTAAATCAAGTCTGATCCCACTAACAGATTGCATTAATCATGTGGACCAGTTAAGCCAGTGTCTGTCCCTATAATTCTTGCTTGAAGCTTGTCCCCTAGAATGACAGTTGGCATCCCACAACAGATGTCATGTTCAATTACAGATTATAACATGGGGTTAAACTGTGAGAAAAATGTCTTTTTTTTTTTTCTTCAATATTAAAGGCATGCCTATATGAGCACTGTAGCCAGTCGCAGCTGACTGACCTGCTTGGGGCTCCATCTTTAGGAGGGTAATAAGGATTTGTCAGTCTGACAGCTAATTGGTTTAAGTGGCTGGTGTAGCTAAGAGCCATGAAGTGCTGGGGAGGTAAAATGCCATTTACCAAAGCTATTCAATCCTTTTATACTGGGGTCAAGCATGCATGCAAGATCCCATGCTCTTTGTTTGATGGTTATGAGAACACAAACTTGCCAACCACCACCTAATGTTGGTAATGTCAGTATATTTAGAAGTGAGGAGACTTTTATTGATTTCAGAGCCAACATCTATGTGGTAATCGCACTCAAACAGCCAGAGTGAGGCTGGTTACATTATGTCACTTCTTACAGCCATATGTCAGATGATATTTGCACTTGAGGCCATTTTTACTGACTTATACAACACAGGATGCCATATTTTGCATTACATGAGCTTATGTTGTTGATGAATTTTAGGAGTGGGTGGATTGTGATGTTATATTCTTGAATTGAACAAAGTATTTAGGTTTTCTGTTCTCCCCTAAGAAGCAGACTGATCAGATTTCAGATAATTTGCTTGTAGCTGACACTGTGCATCACTGTGCTTATCCCACTTCCAGTGGGTGTGGCAGGGCGCAGAGGGAGTATCCCAGGGCTTAGTGGGACAAAGGGTAGATGATTCTGGAGATTTTCCAATTTTGTATATTTAGGCATGTCTTTGAATAGAACTAAATTCCTTAAATTCTGGCTTCACTTAAATCTCTCTAAAAAAAAGAAAAGAGTAGCCTACTGTCTGTCTTACACTGTCATAACGTGCTCATCCTTACCTGAAACTCAGTGAAATCCCCACGAAATGTGTCCTGCATATGCATGAGTTGTTCTTCAAGATGTATTTGAATCTGGCCTTGTTTTTCCGCCTCAGCGCGTAATTTGTCGAACTCCGCGGCGTAAAGCATCTTCTCCCTTCGCAGGTCTTCCAGTCTCGCCTGGTCCGCTTTAATCGACTGTTCCATTTCTTCGACCTTTTGCTGATACATCTCGAATGTTTCAATCCATCCCTCGGACAGACCTCGGGCATACTCTTGTACTTCTTCCAAGGAAGCCGTCTGAGGCCCATGGTAAGTTTGCGTGATGATGGGTACCACCCGGGAGTCTACCTGACGCCGGAGATGCGCAATTTCTTGATTGTGCGCGTCCTCTAAGCATTTATACTCATTCTCTAGTTGGAATAAACGCTGCTCGAGTGCACTGTTGGTTTTGTGAGCGTGGTGAAGCTCCTTCTCGCAGCCTTTCAGCTCGCCACCTATGTCTCTGCACACCTCGGTCTCCTGGCTGCACAGAGACTGGACCATCTGCAACTCTCGCCATTGCTTCTCTCTCTCCATCTCGGCCTGGGACTTTTCAAACGACAGCTGTGCCACCATTCTCCTCAGATCCCGCATCTCGGCCTTGTATTTCTGCTCCCATTCCCCCGTCTTTGTTTGTCTGAGTTTATTGATTTCAGTAATTAGACAGGCGTTTTCCTGCTCCAACTGCTTGGTTCTTGATAGGTACTGGGAAAGTCTGTTGTTGAGCTCCTGCAGTTGATGTTTTTCGCTCTCAAAAGTTCTCCTGAATTGCATCATTTTGGCATGAAGTTAATAAAAAATAGTTCTGAGTTTTAAAAAGGGTTTCTTTTCTGTGTGAATTCAGAGGACAGGTTCTCCTGGTGTCATTTGCGTGCGCGTCTGTAAGCAGAACTGTCATGCAATTTGCGATCACTGCCCTTTGACAAGTGCAGGAGGTGGGCGGGACCAGAGGATCGGCCCAAGCTGGTCCGTTTCCCTGGCAGATGTGGTGATGCTTTAACGTGCCGTCAGAAATATAAAGACTAGTTGAGTTTACACGTTACCCTTTTTTACAGTCTATGGTTTACACGAATGGCGCAACAAAGTGGTAAACACTACTGTGAAACTCGGAATCAAGGTTAGCCTATTATAAAAATTTAACTAAAACTTACACAAAAACTATGTGATAAAAATTAAAAGACTTTTGAAAACTAAAAGTGTCTTGTCTGCTTGTAAAACTAGCTAAAGAAAATAGAAATGTGCGTGACATGTTTTAGTTCTCATCTTCTTGCTTATGTGCAGGGTAAAAAAGCGAATGGATTTTGGGTGGAGAATCTTTGGATGTTATACTGAACGCTAACTAGGCCACAAGATGGCGCTATCTTGTAGCTCTATTTGTTCAGCCCATGGAAGTATTAGTCCTATGTTGGTTCAGCCCCCATGAGCACCTCTTGCTCTTGGATAAAGTGCCAGCGTTGCCATTGCCTTTGAAAATAGTTGGGATAAAACCCCAGAGTCCTGGGGTTATTTTGTTGAGTCTGCTAGTGCATTTCATTTGTAGGCAAGGCAGGCAAGGCAGCTTTATTTGTATAGCACATTTCATGCACTGGGGCAATTCAAAGTGCTTTACAGAGTGATAAAAATACAGTAAAGGTAAAAGATTTACAATTAAAAAGTGCAAAAGTACAGACAAGAGATACAAAAGATAAAAGACTTAAAAAGTAAACTAGTGCAGTTCAAATCAAATTAAATAGAAAGATAAAGGAACAAATACTCCCACTTTTAGGTGCACATTGTGAGTGAACCCATATGTTTTTCTGTAATTTTCTTTTCCCCTGTCCTTCCTGATTCTACTCTTGATCTGATATTTACGTCAGATCTCACTGCCTAAGGCAGACGAGAATCATAGATTCTCCTCTTGGTCAAAAACCTCACCATCCACAGATGGATAAGAATCATACAGGGTACTTGTACAGCAGGAAACCAACTTTAAGTTGGGCTAGTTGAGGATGTAGGCCTACTGAAAAGTGTATGAAAATAAATTAACAAAAAATAAGTTGGGATTTGTTTTGTTTATATTACACACTTGTTGCAAACAAAATACTATCTATCATTATACCTTAAAAAAATACGACACCGACCAAAAATACTAAAACTGAAACTAAATAAAAATCAAATACTTTTAAATAAATAGAAAACTAAAACTAAACTGAAATTGAAATAACTGAAAACCACATTGGCCTATTATTGTAGAGACAATTAATTAAGACAATTAATATTCTTGTATGTTTCTATTTTCAATGTTTTTCTGTTTGTTTGGTTTTTTTTTTACTTTTGATACTTTTGGTTTTTAATGAATCAACATGCCTGATGCACATTTTCCCCTCCTCATTCTGACGCTGCAGCACAAAGAAGCTCTGTGCCAACAGAGAGACAAAAGAGCCACCAAAAAAAAATCCTAATTTTTGTTACAGGGTCAATTTTGTCTGTGTTTCCGACCAAAAGCACTACAATCAATGTACGAAAAGTCGTTTTTTATGACTTCTGAATTTGAAAATTTGTAATTTACGAGCAGCACTTGAAGGCAGCATTTCCGGGCAGAGGCTTCATCATTTTCAGGGGAACAGCTCTCCCAAGTGGACAAGCAGAGAGCTGCGGGTCTGTGGTTTGTCCTTCTCATAAGATTTAGGTTGACGCACGAATAGAAGTGAAACGTACTCTTCACTTGTTTTAGTGTCTTGCTATTTAATACACAATTATTCCGTATTTCCTTTGCGCCCATAGACTTTGGAAACTTGACCGCGTTATGGATGGAGGCGAAATTGTGGTCGTTACAGGTAAACTGGGAAAATATAAATTCACAATTCTGCTAACTCGTAAAACTGACGTTTATGTATATTTGGAGTGGTGGACAAATGTATGTCTTTTAATCTGCTTTTGAGGGTTTGGACCTTTCAGACAGTTCTTGGTGAACCCCAGCTGGAAAGCAGCCCAGGTAACCTTTGAAATTATTTACAGGCCCATGCATGGAAGTTAAGTCTTTTCATGATATCAACAATATAGCACACGATATTGACTTAAAATGCCTACACATGTTAATATTGAAGGGCTTGAAGTTGGTTGGACTGGGAGAGGGGATAGGTGTTTACATCAAGGAGGTGCCAGTGAGTTATGTCAAAACACAACAGATCATCACTGAACTTTGGCAAACTCTCAACCCAAAGGTAAATATGGTGTTCAAGTCTGGATAATTGTTGTTAAAGCCTATGTCAATACACTGGCCATTCTAGTTATGCTATGAGAAGTTGAATATCTCACATTACCTTTCTGTGTGTGTGTCCAAGTTTGCTGTGCATCTCGGGATAGCCAGTGGTTCCAGAGTCATCATGTTGGAGCAAACAGGGAAGAACAGCGGATACTCGGACAGAGATGTGTGTGGCTTCTGTCCTGAAAGTGGCTGCTGCATGCAAGGAGGAGCAGAGAAACTGGACTCGATTATAGATATGAAGTCTCTCTTCAAGCTGTTAAAACAAGCAGGGATGGATGTGATTTATTCGAGGGACGCTGGCAGGTAGGCGTCTGGTTCTGCAGTGTGGCTGTGTGCTGAAAGACACTCAGATTATAAGATCATGCTTTCCCTCCTCCTCCTCAGGTACCTCTGTGATTTTGCGTATTACTGCTCTCTGCATCACGGTCAGGGGAGAGCAGCACTCATCCATGTACCTGCGTCCGGCAGCCTGGCCTCAGCAGACAGACTGGTCCCTCTGCTGCAGACTGTCATTCAGGCCATGCTCAGACAGCTGGATGGCCCTTCACAAACAGCATGAGGTGCCGTTACAGTGGGCTTCCTGAGGACATCAGTCAGGGTGATCTCAGGCTTGGTGGACCAGTGGTTCTCAGACTATTTGGCTCGTGACCCCCTTAAAACGAAGCGATTCTTGCTTACCACCCACATCACAGGCTGCATATGGAGAGTGGGGAACAGTTCAACCAAAAAATTATTTTCCCTTTTCAGATCATGTCGTTTGATTATCAGAGGAGGTCTAGAGGCTGAAAAAATAAAAAATTATCTTGCAACCTCCTGGGGGGTTCCGACCCTTAGTTTGAGAACCACTGTGAAACCACAGATATAGATAATACTGTTAATGATCGAGGAATCATGGGTTCCCAGTTAATGAAACAGACTTAACAAACGGTGATAGTTCTCATTCACTTTTTTATTCAAAATTTCAGAAAAAAAAAGAAAATACAAGAAATTCTCAGATACACATTTGGAGATGGCATGTCAAAAATACACCATCTCACCTATAGGTGTGAAAAAACTTGAGGCCTCAGTTACAGAACTTGAAAGAAGACAGAGTCTAGCGAAGCTTTTTGATGAATTTTCTTTTCCAATCATTGAATTAACACACAGATTCAGGTTTTGTGAAAGTTAATAAAATAATAGTAGATCAAGGCCCCCTCTGAAGTTATAGGAATGCAAATCATAAAAAGAGAAGCATGATAGTGATAAACCTCAAACTCATTATTGCAATTTGAATGCATTTATGCATCCTCCATAAACCTGAGGTTTGCATGAAGAACATTCTGAAGAAGTTAAATTGAAATGATAAAGACGATTAAGTTGAATCCTTTTTCAGTCAATCTATATTTATGCTTGCAATCTGGCAATGCAAAAAGCAACTAGTCTTCTACTGTAAACGTAGGCCTATCATCTGATTCTAGTCATGTTGTTTACTCTTTACCATGACTACCCGTAATCTACTCGACATCCCTGTCCTATTTATGTCCGTGTGTTTGTTTACGCTGTGGTTTTGACAGGTTTGTGATCTACTGGTAACTAAGGAACCATGGCAGCACTCCATATGAACAGATATTCACCTCACAACAGGTCAACTTTATATCTATTTCCATAACTGAAAGAGCGGAAATATATCACAAATGTCTGTATTTTATCATTACATACGTCCAAACTGAAAAAAAAACATACAAATATATTAAGTAACAACACAAGCACAGTTGGCCTTTGTCAGTGGTGATCTGTGGCATGATGTCCAACAGCAATCCAACTGTCTGTTTTTCCACCAAAAAAAATGTTTACTCTTAGATTTGTATTCTCTTAGATCATACATGGATACAATGCTTAGGAAGATCCTACTTTGAGCCCCCAAATTTAATCTCATATATCACATCAGAAGTTAACTATTGTCCTATTCATGATCCCATTTTTTTTATTGCTTTTGGGTTGTAATTTCAACAGAGTTTTCACATAATTTGCCATTTTATGCCTCCAGCCCTGCAGCCCAGGAGCCTTTGCCCTGAGACAGCGCCCTCCACATGCCTCCTGTGAGGAAAAAGTAAAAAAAAAAAACAGAAGTTTTATGAGAAGTTGGGGGATCTAAAAGCTACATGGCCACCTTTTTACACCTGATACTTAAGACGATTTAGATACGCTCAGGTGACTCTTTGAACCAGCAGCATTATCGTAAGCAGCAATACAATAGGCAGGGAAGGGTGTAGTGTTTACTTCCAAATGATCAAAATGTTGACCGAACCCACTCAAATTACAGAATGGTTATGAAAAGGGTCCATATGGGGATGCAGTCTAATGATATTGGACATTAGCCATCGCTAGAGCATCATGGCAATCAGCAGATAGACATGGTGGACAGGAGAAATGATGGTGTTCACATACCTACAGCGAGTTTAAGGGCAAAAAGATGGAGTAGCCAATTCTAATAATCCCAGTGACAAGAACAGGGTTTCTTCTGCGGCTTTGGTTCCCACATTGACCCGAGAAACCACTCAGAATGTCGTCCATTTTGTGGATTTCTCACTGAGGGCAGAACCGTATTGGAGGTGGAGTTGCTGCTATCGCTATGGAGGTTTTGTGTAGTATGTTATCTGCGGAGGAAAAAATGCTTACCAGACTTCACAGTGCTGATACATAATACACAACAGAATGTATTCTTAAAAAGTATTTTCTGAGCGCGTGATTGACATCTCAATGTTTGGAATAACTCAAAAGGATTGAAAGTTGTTGTAATGTTGATCTTTGCGCTTTAACCTGAATGTAGGCTGCAGCTAAACAGCAAAGGATTTACACCTTGCAAAAACATACTGATTATCGGAGGTCAATAAAATGCTGTCCCTTTTTTTTTTTTTAAATATTCCCCATGATAACTGATGTGTTATCTACATAAATGCATTTTAGATGAGAAGATTAAGGTGTCCTGTCTGCTAACCCTCTTTTGATAGTCTGAGGATTTGAGGTTGTGAAAATTAATGTTGTTGGGAGTCAGCAGAGATGGAATGTCTGATGTGGACGTTTTGCACCCGGCCTCATCTCATAAACTATATACTGTATATATTGCACTGTTCAAAGTCTTACAACACTGCAAACAATCCAGTCAAAAAAAATAATAAAGGTTAACATCATTATGCTAATCCTTTCTCATATGAGGACCCGACGACAGCCTGAACCGATTCTGAAAGAGAGAAGTAAACCACACCGCGCTGAAGGCCTCCATTATCGCTCTGCACCGCACCGGCCCACATGCATCCTTTTCCTCCGTACTCTCAGAACTATAAACTTTCCTTCTGAAAACCAGAAATTGGTAGGGGCAATCTTACGGTGGGACAGCATTCAAACCTCCACACAGGTATTCCATCTCCCACCCTAGTCCACTTGTGAGGTTTCATCTAGATCCCTGTGGGTGTATCCAGATCATGAGGTTTTCTCCAGAGACTAACGAGGTTATTCTATACAAACTAATGAGAAAGAGTGAGATGTACTTTTTTTTCATACGCATACATATATTTAAAAAGAGTGAGGTAGATATATACTTGAAGGAAAAAAAAAAAAGTTTTAAGTCCCCCAGTCATGACACCAAAGAAAATACATAAAAAAAAATCCAACTTTATACTGAATCATGGGGCATTTATACAGTGATTTAAACTGATATCACAAAAGGAAAAAAATAAAAAAAATAAATAAATAACACTCCTACAGAAAAAAAAAACTTCAAAGAAAGAAAAAAATAATCACCAAGCAACATTTTCAAAAGATGAGGAGAAATCCTTCAAAACACTTTTACTATTCAGCCTCCATGTATAAGACCTATTCCATTCATGACATTGAAATGTGATCCCTTCCCTGGACTTTAACCCATCCTTTATTTGGTTTACAGAAGCAATGATTATGAAGACAAATAATAAGACCTGTTTTCACTTTAAAGAAGTAGTACCGCATCAACAGAACGCAGAAGTGGCATGATATCGTGCTTGAGAGTTTTGACGCAAAAAAAAAAAAGAAGAAGAAGAATGGTTTTCGATTTCAAATGGGTAGCAGATGGTTGGGATAATTAAGGCAAACAAGACAACCCAATTAGCCCTATTAATTCGAGAGGCAGGAAATGGATGGGTTAAAATACCAGATCTGGTATAAAGAAAACATCCTGTATACTGGAACTAATCCTGACTTCAAAAGGAGGCACCGGGGGGGGGAGCAGGTATGCTGTACATGTCAGTGAGGGGCCAGAGGGGAGGAGAGAGGGCACTATTGGACTCAACAAAGCATTTGGGGGGCGGGGGTGGGGGGGGCGGGGTACGAGGTGAGACAAGTAGAGGGCAATCATGAGAATGTGTGGAGAAAGCAAAGCCTTTACTTTGACCTGAGATTGAGTCGCACCTAGAGGGCAATGCTAGGCGCAGTGCTAGACAACAAGTACAAAAAGGGTGCAGAAAGTACACGCTCACACATCGAGCTAAGGTGTCCATTCCAAATAATAATAATAATAATATTAATAATAATAATAATATAGACATCCACAAAAAGAATACAGGAGGAAACAGTTCATAAAAAATAAAAGGCAATGAACAAAATGTAGTGTTACAGAAAACCGTTTGGGGTAACAGGAAAAAAAAAAAGTAATTTTATATCTAAATGATCTTGTTTTTTGTTTTTGTTTCTTTTATTTTTTTTAACAGAGTGTGAGGATATAAGAAATGGACTGTAGTGGAGACCATAAATACCAAACCTGAAGGATTTCTGTATATATATAACATCCAAAAGAGAAAAAGAATAAAATAGCAGCTTTGTTCTGTACAGACATAGAGGCGAACATTTGAACCGTAAAAAGGTTAAAAAAGTGACAAACCAATGATGTGTATAAAAATGATCCTGCAGTCTAACATACAACTGTAAGACCTTTATATATGTTTGAAATGTAGAGATACTATGACTATTCTAAAAGAGACCTGCTGTGACTTTAAAGTTCTCTCTAGGCTACTAAAGTCTTTGCCGATCCAGTACGGTCTTGTTTTCTGTCTCAGGTCTTTATCTGCGTTTGTGGTATTATTTGGTGCCAAGTCCATCTGATTTGAACAACAAAGTCTCAGCGAGTGATGTTCATCTCTCAAATGAAATGTACAGTTAAAAATGACAGATAAGGGCGCTGGTCTGAGTAAATTAAACTGGAGACAGAACAGGCAAAATCCCATCCCTTGATTGTGAAATTCAGTGACTAGCTGTGTGAGAATAATGATGCTTTGATGTTTTTGTTTCTTCTGACATGTTGAAGCAAAGACAGACTAAGGCTGCGATTCAGAGTTGGCTGTGACTCAAGTCACATGCGTACGTCCTTCAGACGATACAAAGGATGAACGGGAAAGTCATTCATACTCAGACTCTGTGTCCATACTCTGCGTGGATGATCACCTCTAGACTTGGGTGGTGCATTAGAGATTTTCGAGAAACCTATTGCCAGGAACAGCCTGCTGGTTTTCCTCATTTCACCATCCGAAGGTATTTGGGGACTGGGACTTGAAATCCTTTGAAAAACCCCTTGTTTGGATTGAAGCCAATATAAACCCCTTATTTGGATTTAAGTGGAAGAATATAACAAACCTTATTATCCACTGCATCTGACAGAAGCTGTTCTCTTCTGTGTGTCATATCCATACAGTAGATAATGATTCACAAAATAATAGTGGCTTATGCCAGAATTCTGGATATTAAATTTGTAGATTTGTATATTCAAGCATCTTTTTATCATTATCTGATTATATCACCTGCCTAGTGGTTACTTTGATAACTGTAGGTAACTATTAATTATTTATGATAACAATTGCTGGTTGAAATAATCATAAATTATTAATTTGAATTATGACTATTGTTGTGTGACATTTTTGAAGTCATAAGGAAGCCAATATAAACTGAATGAAAGAGGCCTTTGTTTATATTTCAAATAGAACATAGTAATTATCATGAACCAAATTCACTCATTCCTACTATGCAAGCCACGGTAAGAAATTCATTTCACAGAAATGTAGTATTGTTTTTCTCTTCAAAGTATCACAAGGTTTGCCAGATTTATTCCACCCCCAGCACAGATTCTGTAAATTCTACAGAACTTTGACTGCAGGTCTGAATACAGCGCATCTCAAGACACTCTATTCTATATTCTTCTATCCCACCCCACACACACAGCTACTCAAGGAGCAGTTAGTACCAAAGATAAGCATGGTCTGAATACCAACAAACAATTTTGGTATTATCCCCAGTCCCCAGACTTATCTCAACTCTGAATCACAGCCTTAAGCGCAAGAAGGGAGACCTGTACTAAAAAAAAGCTTAATTTGGCAATAGTTTGGCAGATACACAATAGGCCCTCCTCTTCCATTTGACCCGCTCCTGAAGGGATCTACACCCACAGAAATAGCAACAGGAAAATGAAACAATGATCATAGTCCACAATTCATAATTGAAGCATCCTCACACGACATGAGCTAGTCAGATGCTCATGGAAAGAAAGTAATTTTGATGGAAAGTCATTTTAGAAATGGAGCTATACCATATTATAGAGAGAATCATGTGTTTGTATAAATACACACTCAGATATCCACAACATCCTCTCTGAAATCATCAGAAAAAGTGCTCTTCTGTTGGATTTGCTGGCAGATATGCTAAAAAATTATTTTCTTAAGTCCATGTCTCACTATATCTGTAAGTCAGGATAAATGCCTGTGTCGTTTTCCTTCTTAAAGGACTTACGTAACAAAGACTGTACAATACAGGCTGCACAGGAAGGAGACCGCAGAGTTCCCCAGTGTTGAGTCTGAGCCACCATACTCCAAATGATACTCCAAATGCTTTAGCAGGTTGCTGTGCTGTTTCAGTTTTTAGAGTTGATCTTTGACCTTGATAATGCAATCATAAAGAAGTGGAGAGACCATCTACTGCCATACAGTAGAAGAATGTCTGTCATTTCTTACCTCATCCATCCCTCCTTCAGAGATGGGGGAGAGGTTTGTTTTACCCTGTGTAAGAGGAGGAGGAGGGGCTGGTCTGGCCACAGGGGGCTGATATCAGCAGGCCGACGACTGGGGCAGTGGCAAAGCCCGTTCGTTCTTTCTACCCCCGTTCATGTGTGCATAGGGCTGAATCTCGTCAAAGTTGGGCCGCAGCACCACCACGGGCCCGTTGGCCGAAACTTGTCCTGAGTGCTTGTCCATGGCTTGGCCCGGAGACGCCGAGGCCGAGGCGGCCAGGGCCGGGGACGAGGGAGACGCAGGTCCCAGTAAAGGAGTACTAGGGCCTTGCATGGGGGATAACTGCTGGGCAGGAGGGGGCGGCGTGCCTCCTATACACCCCGGAGCGGGGGCGGCGGCAGCAGAGGGCTGCCTGGTGGATGCAGGGTCCAGTGGAATGTTCTCCATGTTCTCTACCTCCATATCCAGCTCCTCGGTGTCCGGCGGCTTGTTCTCCTCGCTGTAGAAGAAGCTCATCTCCCTGAAGGGCGGATCCAGTTCATCTTTGATGCTGCTGATGATCTCCAGGAAGGACGGACGCATCTTGGGGTTATACTGCCAGCACATCCTCATCAGCTCAAACCTGCCAGTGACATACACAAGATCAGAGGGGTTAATTAAATATTTGTTTTTGTTTTTAATGCTTGAAATTGAGACTTACAGTAATATTTATTGAGAAAATAAAGGGAAAATTTTTCGCATCTTTTTAAAACCAGCAGGTGGCAGGGCACACTGAAGTTTAAGCCCATTTCATTACTTAGTTATGTCTATGTCACTGACGTTCCAGAAGTCACTATATTGACAGTGTCTTAAACCAAATGTATGGACAATACATGAATATAATACAGAAAACTACACTGACCACAATAAATCCTTGCTAATTTAAACCTCATAGAATGGATGTTACAGTGAAACGTTGCAATGACTAAAATTCATTAAAATGGTGGGCAAAGTCTATTCAAAATATGAAACGTGTGCAGGTGTATTCCAATAAAGTCTTGTAAAGACAAACTTGCAGTTAGCTGCAAAACTTTAAATTGCATGTATTGAGTAAATTGAAACACACACACAATCAATATATTATTGCATTGTCATATTTCACATATTGTATTAATGCCTGTTCATTTAACTGGTCAATTCAGATGTCTGAATTTTGGGTAAGTGAAGTTCTACTTTGTTGCTATATAACAGTAGCCTACCTAAGATCAATAATGTAGCATGTATACAACAGCTCAATAAATCATACATGAGGTTAGTGTGCCAGGCCAGCAGCAGAGCTTAGGGAATGTCAAAACAACATCATAAAAGAGAGAATTATTACAGTTTGGTGTGGTGCTATACCACACACCACAACTTCAATTATACACAAACAAGCTAAGAATACCCTCTAAGGCCTACTGACATAAACACCTCAGTCATCTCTCTCTCTCTCTCGCTCTGTTTCTCCTCCCTCTCTTGTTTTCTTTCTCTTTCTCTCTCTCTCTCTCTTTCTCGTCTTATACTCTCTCCCACTCCCGGCAGTCACTTTGCAGTCTACAACAGCCTATGCAGCTGGGTGCCAACTCCTCTCTGCACCAAGGAATTATGGGTAGTGCTTTCCTAAGCATGCGCCTCACTTCAACCCTGAAGCAGCAGGAGGGCAGCTCTGACTTGTTTCTCAGCGGTGCAGCGAGTGTCTCGAAGCTGACATTCAGATGTCCAAACCCGGGCTGTAAGACCTCCCATGAAAAGGAGTGTAATGCTTGGAGCCCGGCCCACGCTCCAGAGTAACCTGTCTGCTTGGCGTAGTCTTGCTAAAAATTCTTAGCCCGCCATCTGTTGCTGTGCATAATGCTTGCTGATGTGACTTTAGAAAAAAACATTGCAATAAATCCTGCCTTCTTGTCAGCGTCCTGCCCGTCATGACACACAGACACATGCTATTACCATTAAGCAAAATTGACTTACATTTGACATGTCATGATTAATGCAAGTACCACAAGTAAATAAACATGGAATAGTTCACAGTGCTATAGGGACTGTATATATTGTATACGCATATCTAGCCGCGTTCTTCAGCTGACATAAGGAGAGCTCCATAAGGTCGAACCACAATCCTTGTTACACTTGTTACACAACTTGACCTGCAATCACACCAGGATGTATTAAATGTTGGGTGTCGTCACACAGATATCTGATATTGGTACCATTACAATAGGATCTTCAAGATCAGATTTGGAGGCGATGAGTCTTGTATCAATATCTGCGCTAGTCTAGACACGACCGGTCATTGATGCGAAGAGATGGACAGAAAGACCATGAAAAGTAATGTGGACATAGATAAAAATAAAATCAGAAATGGGAGATGCATAACAGAAATTTTCAGACCAAGTGTGGATGCAAGTTGGTCTCAAAACATCTATGGGAGAACAGGAATCTGCTGCAGCTGAACTTAACACCCTCAAACCACCTCTTCCACATGCAATATCCCTAGTGTCATGAAACCTTGATGGATAATAGCACTGTAAGTGATACTGCGCATTCCACAATAAATCATGATGTTTAATATGATCACTGAGTCTGTCTTTCATTTTCGCCCAACCCTGTGAGACAGAGACTTTTGTCCACATGAAACTCGAGACAGAAACACAATCGCTGACCCAGAGCTACCTGACCATGGGAAAACAGCGAAAGGGGAAGATATTCAAAGCTTTCCAAATGTGACTCATCCCTCTCTCTCTGTTATCCTGCCCACTTCCTCTCCTTGTATCGCTCTATCCAGCGAATTGTAAGCACTCCAGGGTTCACTTCAGCAGTTCTCTGGAAATCTTCACTAAGCCATTACAGCAGAGGCAACCCAGTGGCTGCAGCCTGACTTCCCTGTGTGCTGCTCACAGACCAGGGGGGCTACTAACCCCTCCTTCTCCCCCCCACCACCGCCATCACCACCACCACCTCTGTAACACAATCCACACACTCCTGTAATCAGGACAAAACAGTCAGGCTGCCATAGAAACCGGGGGTTTGTGTCTGCATAACACTTGGCCCTCTCCTTTTTCTTTTTTTTTTTTTTACTCGTACTCTCTTTCTAAGGTGAGGTCAGCCATGGAGAGTGGGAGGGGAGACAGCAGAATGCCTTCTTATTGAGGTCAGAGAAGGAGCGAAGAAATGCATGTATGCAATAGAGCAGGCTGACAGGCAGGCTGTGCTGTTATTTATTTATTTTTTCTTTAACAGCCTGGGTGATTCATTAATGAATTCCTTCTCTGTCTCTCTGTCTGCCTCGCTCTCCATCTCCCTCCCTCTGCTGATAACAGACACTGATCTCTCGCCTCATGCCCCTTCTCAGCGGCAGGAATGAGGGGCATCTTTCACACACAGGTCATGGCATCCCTTCTATGGTCCTAGGCTAACGGGTGAGGAGGGTTCTCACTGCCAGCTGAGCACCGGGACCGTGTCGTCAGCGGACTGCATTTAACCCGTGACGTAAATGTCACCAGTTAGGCCTCGGCTTGGCTCTGCACTGGCATACACATCACATGATATCCTACACGCTTACAGCCACAACTTGAAATAGAAGCTGGGCAATATATTTATGGGACAGGGGACCTGCGAGACGGTGGCAGTAGAGGACAAAACAATGCATGCTTCAGGGGTGTTGCGACATAAACCTGGAAGGCTTTGAGGGCAAATATAATGCCTGTAACGACGTCATAAAATACATTACACAGTTATAGGGCATTAGACCATGATCTAAAAACCCATCACAGACAAAAAGAGGGACTTACAACATGTCAGGGCAGTTGTCAGGTTTGTCCAAGAGTCCTCCCTCCATGACAAAGCGCAGCACTTGTTCGTTGGACATGCCCTGGTAGGGTTGTTCTGCTAAGGTGGCTATCTCCCACAGCACCACACCAAATGACCTGCAGCAAGAGAGGAGATGAGAGAACAAATTTATAAATGTACATTTACATTTTCACCATTTAGCTGATGTTGTTTCAAAGAGACTTACATTAGCACAGCTTAAATTCCCATATCACCTTTCTACATTACAAGTAACCTATACAATATATTGCAACGTTCAGAGCCACAGTGACCAGACAATATGATGTAAGACATATTCAGTGGTGGAGAGAGTACCAGATGTCCTACTCAAGTAGAAGTACTGTTACTTTGCTGATATTTCACTTAAGTAGAAGTCCTTTTTCCAAAAGGACGAGAGGGTTTAAGGAAAAATTAGAAATTAACACAATAAATTGCGCTAACAAAGTAAAGCCATATTACTCTTCTCTTCTTTGCTGACTGACCATTCACTATGAATGGCTCCATAATTTGTGAATTTATGATTGTTCAGTTTCTGTTGCTTATGCAGAGCCTCAAAATGTGTTCTCTGTAATGGATGTGATTTAAAATGAAGTGCAATACTTCAGTAAAAATGTACTTAAGTAAAAGTAAAATTACTGACTTGTACTCAAAAAAGTACAAGTACACAAAAAAACTACTCAATTACAGTAATCTCAGTATGTATGTATAAATGTAATTAGTTACTTCTACCCTTGGACATAATTCTGTGTCACTTGAATGATCATGTATGATAGAGAAGCACCCTGCAGACACTGCTCATTATGTTATTTGCATCATGTAAAACCTAAAATCTGGCAGCATAAGTATGAAGAGGGATGCAGGCTGTGAAGCACTGTGCCGGTCAGTGGGGCAGAATCACACTGATTTCATTACTGCAGGACAAGTCAAAGTATAAAGTACGTATATGTCACCTTACTTTACCCTCTGATGAGGCAAGCTGCACTGCATTGAGCTGGCTATAAAACTAATTATCAGGAAATTAAAAAATCTTCACTTGAGAAACAAAGAACACTATTTATTCACTATTGCTGGTCATATTTTCACCACTGGCACAGGATCTGAGAGTAAACTCAACAGTCTTTAAAACAGCCTGTTACAACACTGTATGTAATTGGCTGAAACAGTCTCATGTTGAAAGACAAAGCCACATTCACACAGCCTTTCTTGATCAACAAAATAAAAGTCACTTACTCGTACTGCTACCTGCTATACTGAACTTGATCTGTGCGACATCAAAGAGGAAGATATAGTACACAATGTGGAGGTGGGTTCGCGCTGGCACTCCAACCCCTCATTTGAGAACATCTGGAGCAGTTTAAACCCGCTTGTAGGGACTGACCCATGGGACACTTTGAGTTGGGAAACAAAAACTTGCTAGGGAGCTAGTAAACAGTTCTATTTCTCTAAAAAAAAAAAAGTATTCTTCCCGAAAGAGAATTGTGGCAGAGCCATAAATCGAAGTCCCACTGAGACCTGGTACGACAGAGGTGACAGGATAAAAAAAATCCTGTTCTATCATGTAGGGAAAAACACTCACAGTGGCAGCTGTGAACCAAAAGACATTAAGGTTCTGGTTTTGGAAGCACTAGCTATCATGGCATCCACAGTGAGGACGGAGGGGAGGAAATGCATGTATCAACGGTTAAGTGAAGAGTGCCTGTCTTAAGAATATAGGCTGTCAAATGATCTGCTTGTTTTCACAGTGGCAGCCTCACAGCATGCACTGTTTTAGTGTGCCCACACACACATCCACTCAGACACACAAGATACACACATTTCTGAAGTACTGTGAAAGCCCCCTGGATTAGGACAGGTTTGTACAAGTAGGATGTGTGTGTGCATGTGTGTAAGAGAGTGCCCTGTTCTCATACCAGACGTCAGACATCGTAGTGAACACGCCGTCTTTCAGCGACTCTGGAGACATCCAGCGGACTGGCAGCAGGCCCTTCCCTCCTTTTCGATAGTAATCCGTCTCATAAATATCTCTGGTCATGCCAAAGTCTGAGGAAGAGACGGGAACAGAGGTTGGAGAAGCCATTAAATATTACTCTTATGTGCGGGAGAGGAAGCTCCTGAGAGCTGACCTATTCCCTCACCTCTTCTCTCCCTCTGTCCATCTACATTAAGAGTCTGTCCTCTGCCTCAGGCGCTCACTGAAATCCAAATACTTATTTTAGAGGCCGGCAGAGCGGGTTCAGCATTGAGCAACCGGGGGAGACTGAAGGCATTGTATTCGCTAGACTCTTACCTCCGATCTTGACGGTGAAGTCCTCCGTTACCATGCAGTTCCTGGCAGCCAGATCTCTGTGGACAAACTTGTTGGCATTTAGGTATGACATGCCGTCGGCAATCTCCCCCGCCATCTGGATCATCTTTTTTAGCGGGGGTAGGACCTGGCTGGTGGAGTTCTGTGGCAAAGCGAGAGGAGCGGGTGAGCGGGTAGAGTGCACAAGTAGACTATTCAGTCCCTCGATTGTCTTTCCACAGCACTGGACAATGTTTTAAGTTCAGGCCACGTACCACCAAGTGAGGGATGGACTCTGCGTGTGCATGTGTGCAAGTGCATGTGGGTTTGGGAGAGACACAGAAAAAGAGATAGAGTGTGTGTGTGTGTCTGTGCATCTGTCTGCCTGTATATGTCTTATTGACACAATTCACACTATCGCCCTTTTCTGTAGGACAGACTGATTGTGTCTGATACAGAGCTGATCCAGTGTTGTAGGAGGGAAAAGCTGCTTACTTCTTTGCGCAGGGAGCGCAGGTGGCTCTTCAGATCTCCACGGGTCATCAGCTCCATAATCACCAAGGTTGGTTGTCCCTGCGAGACCACGCCCAGCAGCCGCACCTAGACCAATCACACACACAGCACAGGTCAGCTGGGTTGGGTGCCAAGCATTCTCATTGGCATAACTCTACTCCGTATTCTCTCAATTGAACTCTAGGCTAGAGACAAGTATTGTTTAAGTGTTCATATTTCACAACTTCTGTAAGAGAAGTAATGAAGATTTCTTTGGCTTTGGAAAAACTCTTTCTTTTTAACTGTGGGGCTTTGAAGAACGTAAAAAATCCCTTGCCTTTAAATTATTCAAACTGAATTTAATAATTAAGGCTTTTTTAAGTTTGGCTTTTTAGCAGCCAGACATGGTAAAAGGTTGTAACAGCGTCTTTCCAAAGGGAAAATCTTTAACACATCCGTTTAGCTTAATTAATGAGGCTGTGATCACAGTGATGAGAGAATGTATACAATCTCCAGGAGGCTGAGCGCAGCCTCAGGCTCTGGCTGCCTGAGCAGACAGCCACAGAGTGCTCAGTGCTCACGACCAGCTGACCCCTGTCTCGCTACATCCAGGCAGATTAATTAGGAAATAATGATGACTGAGAGCTCTATCTTGCAACTGGGTTCCATGTGACAAAGCGGTGGTTTATTCATAGCCATACATCTACTTTATGTATGCTGAGTGTACAAAATAGTAGGACCATATGCTCTTTGCAAGGTGAATCCAGGTGAAAGCTATGATCCCATTAATTTCATCCATTAAATTCAATTTAATCATTAAGAGCAGATGGAGATGAAAGAGAGGAGACAGGTTAAAGAATGATTTTTGAACCTTGAGGCAAGAGAGACAGGATTGCAACTGAAGGTGCTCCTAATATTTTGAACATTCAATGTACTGTATCTAGAGATGATTTTCCACATCTGAATCATAAATCATTAAAATCCAGGCGTTTCTCTCCCCCCCCCCCCGGTGCCTGATGTGTATTTCTTACCACATGGTGACAGTTGAACTCCTTCATGACAGAGGCCTCATTCAGAAACTCAATGCGCTCCCTCATACTGGCTGTCTCATTGACTGTCTTGATAGCCACTCGTGTCTCAGGTTCGTCCTTGACCACTCCCTTGGCGATGCCTTCGTATACCATGCCGAAGGAGCCTTGGCCCAGCTCCCGGCTCATAGTGATCTTCTCCCTGGCCACCTCCCACTCATCTGGGACATACACTGGAAACACAACGCATGGCAGATAAATGCAAAGTCCAAAGACATGCAGGTCAGGTGAAGTGGAGGCTCTAAATTGCTCATAGGTGTGAGCGTGACTGTGTTTGATGTAATATGGTATATGATGTAGTATATGATGTGTATGTAGTATGGTATATGGCATATGGTATATAGTATATAGTGATGTAATATGGTATATGACATGGTATTGTTGAAAAGTACCTATACTAAGCAACATTCCTATATGCTCACTTAATATGTAACCTTTGACCCATATTTACGCCTTAAGTGTCTAAAACTCAAGAATACTGAATCTGCTTCACCATTATAAGATTAAACTCTAAAAGTAACATCTTGTGTGTTTCTCACAGAACTGTGAGCCTGGAATGTGCAAATGCCCAAATCTCATAGATAACATTGAGCAAGTGGCCTTGACAAAATAATAACTTGTTGTCTTCTAGAAGAAGGTGGTCACCTCTTATTAGCATCTCCTTAAAGGGCTACAGCTGTAATTATCATTGGTTGTTCAGTATTGCCTAAATGACCTTATACTTTTTAACCAATAGTTGTATTATATTATATCTGTATTAACATAATCATGAATATTCAACACTATAAAACACAGTGTAATCATCCAGATTTTGAGTTCCTTGGCTCCCAACCTGCAGATTGAATAAACCTGTCAAACTGCCACTCTCTCGTCCTGAGTTTTCTTCCACAGTATGTAAAGCCCTTTCAGACTTGCTTGTGATAAAGGGCTATATAAATTAGCTTGACTTGACTTGACTTGAATATAACACAGTTAAAGCAGAGAAGACATTTGGTATTTGGCATTGAGATGGTTCTTACTCTCAGCAGCACTGAAGTACTCTGGGTTGACGGACGCATAAAGGACTCCATTCCCCAGTCTGTCGCTATTCCTGTGGACAAAAACACAGCTCAGTAAGCCAGTGGATACATAGAACAGATCATTTTCTATAGGAAAGTTTACTCTTTTACTGTAGGGGAATGTTGATGAAAATAACACCTATTAACTCTAATTAGCATTACAATGGTTGTTAAGTGTTATGAACGTAGTAAGGTCCAAAACGTAATCAAGGAGCTTTGTTTGGCTATGTGGAAATCATGTTCGTAAAAAAACACTTACCTCTTTTTGTTAACAAAGAAGAGAGCTGTGATGAGGCTGACGATGACAACTATCACTATGATGGGGATAATGATGACCAGGTAGAAGGTAACATCATAGTCTCCTGTAAGACAGAACTCGACAAATAAGTGATCAACGCTGACTGAGGATTTCAGAACAATATGAAATGAGCAAAGAAAAGACAGTCAGTATATTTGATGTAGGGGAAATGCCGCATTACGTTTGGGTGGAGGCACGTAGAAGGACACGGTGTCCGTCCAGGAGCCGTTCCCCGCTAGAGAGGTGGCACGCACACGAGCGGAGTAATTCCCCGAGCCCAGGTTGGTCAGCCGGGCTCCTCTGTGCTCGCGGTACTGCTGCCGCGACACACACTCATGTTTCTCAGGCTAAGGGCAAACAAACACACTCAGGTTAAGGCTTGAGGGACAGTGAGGGCTCAAGGTCAAGTATGGAGTGTCTGACTCCGCATGCTGTTTTTAAAAAAAAAAACGTTTCAACCAACATAGACGTTGTCAGAAGTTGTCACCAGTGACCAATTGTCTTTGTCTTGTGAAGTGATTGTGAGACCTTTCATTTCACTCTGGCCAGACTCACCTCAGTCCCCAGTCGGAACTTGATCTCATACATCAGGATGAGGCCGTTGGGTGTGATGGGCTCCGGCCAGTGCAGCACCACGCAACCTTCAACCTTCTCATCCCTCTCATAGATCACCTTTCCAGGGATGTCATCTGCTTTGTCTGGGACACACACACACACACACACACACACACACAATATTATAATGCGTCTACCAATTGTATTTCAGAAATATAATTGTTCGAGACACAGAAAAATAGCTACCGCATACTGTGCTACAATTCCATGACAGACTGTATCCAGGTCAGCACGTTTCTCACCTGCAGGTTTGGTCCTGGAGAAGACAAAGGCTGCAGCGCTGCAGCGGTGCACCTCCTGGTTGCAGGCATGGATGTCAATGCGGTAGACAGTGAAGGGCTGCAGGTTGGAGATTTCTGTATACTCTGTCATGCTCCTGTCTTCTGAGAAGGGGTACTCCTTCAGAGGGGGCAGCCCATCTGTGCTGTTTCCTTCCAGGCCGGGGGTGGTGGTGTTCCCCCGACCGAAAGCCTCACGCGACAGAGTGTTGTTAGCCACACCAAAAACATCTCTGCGACGACGGTCTGCAGGTCTGAAAGACAGAGGGAAAATTGTACAAAATAGCCATAAGAAAGGTGACTTAAATGCAGCTAGTGCTGTTTCGAAAGTAAACGACAACAAAGGATAGAGAGATAGGATGAGGACGGGTGAAGTGCACTGAGAAGGTCAGTTAGAAGCGAGAAATCAGCCAGTCAATACAGTATGCCCTGGAAATCCTATTATAACAAATCATAACTGTATACTGCATGTTTATAGCCCTCAAAAGCAACTTAAAAGCTAAAGCAATCGCAAAGGAGCGGGTGGAGTGTGTGTGTGTGTGTGTGTGTGTGTGTGTGCGTGTGTGTGTGTGTGTGTGTGTGTGTGTGTGTGTGTGTGTCGTGTGTCCAGCTGCTGTGTACTGCTCCCTGTGGAGCTGTGTAGAGGGATGAGGTCAGAAGGACCATACTGAGGTGAACAGAGAGCGAGGGAGAGAGGGAGCGAGGGAGAGAGAGAGAAAGAGAGAGAGAGGTACAGAAAGATACAGAGAGACTCATTCACGCTCGGACAAATACTGTCTTACACTCTGCTGTCTTAACTCTGTTATCCTACATATGCCAATCAACAATACAAGGGTCTGACAGGGCAATGGCTGTTCTGGATTTGAAATATAAGCCATAGAGACATTGGAGAAGCTCACCATTCTGAACCAACATGTTCTGTAATGAAATAGCAGACTGAATCATGATGACCGGTTTTCAGCCTCATAGATGACAAGCCGGCTGGAGCTGGGCGCTGGCACCGCCGAGGACAAACAGGCAGTGACAGCGGTGTCTGTAGCAGCAGCAGTAACTCACCAGACGCTACAAGGCCACTTAGATGCCACCACAACACACCAGGGGTGCTCGGGCTGCCAGGCACACACAGCTTACCTAGAGTCACCTTTAGCAGACGCATAACGATTGGGTCTCTGAAAGAAGTCAACAATCAAACCCACTGGGTAGCCAACTGAGACAGATGGAGAAAGAAAAGAGCGCTGGCTCTGAGTGAGCTGGAAAATGTAAGGCTTATTGATCCAAACGAGTACCAAGGAAACAGCAAAACAGGTGATACATGGAACGGTAATGTAATGGTGATTAATGTTTAGCGGTTGTTTAGAACGATGTGAGGAGAGAGTGAATGAATGGTTAGGTATTTGCTGCAGCATGTACTTGAAATAAGACAAAAGTGGATGAAGCAAAGTATTCAAACTGTGTACTGGGAATAACAAAGTGCTAAACTAGCAGAACCACAAGTACACAAAGCCAATGCCAAGCATCTTTTTTGACTGACAGACCTACACCAAAAGTGGATACACTTGCAATGGAAAAACCTAGACACAGATCTGTGGGAAAGACCAGTAGCACTCTACTGTCAACATTCCTTTCTGACAGTTTTAACTGGCGCAGAAGAACCCAAAGTCCAGCTCTCCAAAACTATCAGTTACTATTAACAATACACCAAACAGCTATGAGGACTGACTCTAATAAAAATCTACAAAGGACACAAGTGCATGGGAGCAAGCATGAGTCTGATTGGCACTGACTAGTGAATCCTGGGCTACACCATGGAAAATGCGGTGTTAGAAGAAGGGAGATGGTCATAAGATGGCCTGAGCCAGCTGGGACAGAAGGAAGCATCTGAGGTCTAATTTCTCTGTGTGCCATAGGTTAGTCTCAGGTTAGGCAAGCCAGTCATACACAGGGCAAGTCTGAAGGACCCTGGGCTGACTGCAGCATGACCTTATAACTAGTTGTTGGTGTCCTGCCCTCCCATCCTAAAAAAAGATCCACCTTTACGCAGTGGAATCCAGAGAGGAGAGCCGTGACTACACATTCTGTCTGCGGCCAGAAGTGAACATAATTTAACGCTAGGCCTTAACCGCAGCAACACATACTGCAGTCGCACATACCAGAGCGAAGGAACTCTTGGGACAGGGGATCTGAGGGACGCTGACTTCACGGTAACACTGTGCAGCACCAAAGACCAGCTGAAATGCCAAAAAGCTGTCTCAGCAAGAGGCGACTGCGTATGAGAACTGCACAAATCCATGGAGTCCTTATCATGTCATCTTGTATGTATTCATCAAGATTTACAACAGCAGGTGACTGTGGTTAAAATGGTCCAATCAGCTGATACAAAGTTATGGAACGTACCAGAAGGTCCCGTAGACAGACAGACTAGCAGCCATCCTCCCTGTGTGACTATTCTCTCCTCCAGTAAATCAGTCTGCCTTTCTTGCTTTCTGTCTGTCTTCTAGTGCACACTAGCCAGCTTGATGGGGATCTTCCCTCTTCCCTCATTCATTTAAATTCCAGATGGATTCACTGTACATTTCCTGGCAGCTGTCTTGCACCAAAAAAAAAACCCCAAACCCCGGACAAAGAGAGCGTACGAGGGGAGGAGGAGAGTGGAGTGCAGAGTGGAGGGGGACAGAATGGAAAACATTTCCTCTTCTTTCTGTTTCTGTTTTCACCCGCCCTCTTTCCCTCACCCCGGCTCTCTAAACCCTGAACTTTTGAAAAAACCTCCCCGATTCCGAGGCCTTTCCCTGGAGTGGTTTGTGATAATGCTGGCTCTGTTACAGTGGAGAGCTTGTGCATACACAGGCTGAGCCCCTCGCTGCAGGCCAGGGACCTGCCACCCGCCTGTTTCCTAGACAGCTATACTATAACAAATCAACACAGCCAGAGAGGGGAGGGGGGCAGATATGAGTACAATTACAATAGAAAGCTTTGTTTTATTATTCTTCCTCCAAAGACATATCGATCCAATTCCACAAGAACACTGCGAAGGGAAGGAGAAGGGCATCATAGCGTTGCTTGAATGAATGAACTTTCGAGGCACTGGGGTATCGTTTAAAGATATGGATTTATCAGGTACCTGCTGAGTGTTCTTAGTGGAAACCAACAAGTATGTTAACACTCTCCATATTGAGCTGAGATGGATGACTAGGTGTTGCACCATCAATACACAAACATAGAAGCACATGCGCGCGCACACACACATATTTTGAGTGATTGTATATATGAGAAAAAATGAGTGTGGGAGAAGGACAGAGCTGGAGTCTTTGAAACAGTAAAACATCCATAGCCACGAGCAAGTTAAATGATAACACAACACAGATGTCAGTCCCTATTGTGGGGAACAAAAGCCTAAGCAGCTCAGAGTGTGCAGCCAAACTAGGCCCTTCAGACTCCTTAATCACATCTCTCTCCCGGGTTTGTTTGTGTTGCCTAAATTGCTGCCTGCTAGGTCCTAACATCCCGGTGCTGCCGTTACTATAGCAACAGAAAGCCACAAGAGCGTTAAGAAGGCTTTGGATCCCGCTCAGCGTGTCTCCTCATCAGCACTCCCGACAAAGGGCCAAGCCCAGCGGGCCGGCTCGGCCCCCGTCCCGTCCATCTACACCCCCATGCTTAGATCCTGTCAGCCCCACAGAGGAGTCATTACACCCCAACTGCCACCTCATTCCTCATTTTGACCCATTAAAGCAAACAAGCCAGAGCTCAGCTCTTTGATGATCATCTCCGCAGAATGAAAGGAGGCATGGAACAGAGCTGTAAACAGCGAGGGAGGTCACTTAGAGGCTGATATTACAATGTGCGATCTCTGCCCCGTCAGCGGCTTACTGTACCTTGGCAGAAAGATGGCATTGTGAAGAAAGTTCTCAAAGACTTTTCGAAAGATTTTTTCATCCTTCTCCCGGTCTTTCTCCTCGGGGGTCTTAGGGCAAACACAGCAGGGGCCCTTCTCTGCCCCGGCCAGGTCTGACTTGGTGGGCTTGGTGTTCTCCTCCATGTCCGAGAACCCCGTGGCTGAGATACGGATAGGGATCTTCAGCTCTGTTTGGGAAGGAACCAGGAGTCGTTAGTAAACAAGTCCATAAAGGGACTGGAATGAGTGTGCAGCTGATCATAACACTTTTTGTAAGGGACACAATTCTGTCACACAATAATCTTTTGATATTAAATGACATGGCAGGGGTCATCAGTTGGGAAGGACAGGTATAATGAGAAGAGATGATGGTTCAGTAGAATGAGTGATGCAGACCTTTGGAGCAGTAGTTGTGTTGGTAGAGCTCCCTGTCCTCAGACTGCTGCTGCCAGCGGACCAGGTAAAAGGTCAGATTGCCGTTGGGAGAGAGGGGAGGTGCCCACTTCACCACCAGCTTGGTTGAGGAGTTGGCATATGCGCGGGAATCCTTTGGCATTGACGGCTCTGCGATAGGGACAAACAAAGTAATGTTATGTTGCAATAAATGGACATTGAGGCATTGCTCAAATATGTTGTTTAAGTGAATAAACTCTATTTGCACCTTGTTATGTAATGATTGAGCTGCTGCTTTGTATAGTAGTTTTAAATAATTGTTGTCCTATTAACCAATATACTGAAATACTGAATTTACAAGCAGCATCACAAGCAACACACTACTACAGTATTGGTAGTAAACGAATAATGGTCAGACTTACGTGAAGGGCGGGTGCGAATGTAGACCACATCACTCTTGGCCCCAACAATGTGTTTGTCCTCCACCTGCAGGGTGATGGCCTTGACGAAAATGGCATACTGGGTCCAGGGCTTGAGGTGCTTGAGCAGAACTCTTGGGTCAGTGTTTTTATCCTGAGGGAGATCCACATCCACCATGTTCCAGCTGTTTGTGCCGCAGCCATCCTGGCCATCAAATTCTGTAATGTTCTGGAAAGGGCTGGTGAAGACAGAAAACACAACCATGAGCTGATATGAAGAGCTTAATTTAAAAACAAGAGATATTCATCATTTAAAAAACAATGACACCTACTCTTACTCTAACCACTCTTCCTAAATGTAGAGTTGTTATTGTAACATGGTAATATGTGATTATATAACATCTGATTACTTACGACTCCTTATAGTAGACTATAAAACTGAGAAGGTCTCTGTAGTCTTGCGGCCGGTAACGCTGCCAGGTCAGTTTAATCAGGTTGCTTGTTGTGCTGTTGGACTTGAACTTCAGGATATGGCTTTCACCTACCATGACAGAAAAACACCAGATAATCAGATAATAACACATATACAAACTTAAAACTACACAATATGACTGTGTAAATGCACATACACACTTGTTTGTTTAAGTTGTCAGGAATTCAAAAGATCAGTGTAAAAGAGCATAATTTAACCACTTAAATGAAATAACTGATCGCTGAATTAAAAAATGAATAACAATCATAACAATATACTCACAGCTGGCTCTGTCACCGTTGTTACGGAAATCACCCTCCTCTGGCTTCTCAGTTACACCTGTCTTCTCCCACATCTTGTGGATCTCGGACATGCAGAGTTTGGGGTTGAGGCGGAAGAAGAGGCGTCCGGCCCGAATAGTCAGGTTGTGCTGGGTCCAGTCCCACAAGAACTGCAGGTGCTGGTTGTCAGTGGCTGAAAATGCGTACATCCTGACGATGGAGGGAGATCACAATGTGGTTACAACAGTCTCACAAAGGTGTGACCAAGTCAACTTCCCTCGAGGCCCAAGTCAGTCTCAAGTCTCAAGGCAAGTCCAAGTCAAGTCAAGTCTCAAGTCTTAATATAGATATGATATATCTATAATATAGAAGTCAACTCAGAACAAATCAATTTAATATCTTAACAAAATATCTAGGATTTTTTGCAATGCAATACCATTTTAATAGTATAAAAACTTGATAAGTGCATCAGGAGTTTGATTTCTACAATCAGTTTCAACTGATAAAAATTCAGAAAACAGAATTTAAAATCTCATCACTTTCAATCTAAGTCATTTACACAAACACAAGATCTTTTGTCAGTACTTCAGAAACCTTTTCAAGTCATCAAAGTACAAGTCAAAGTCAAGTCCCATGTCACCAGAACCCAAGTCAAGTCAAGTCTCAAGTAATTAAAAATTGTGACTGCAATCTCATATAGTCCAGTGCAGCTAGGGCACAAAATGGAACAATCCTAAAAAGATTAAGACTGCTTTTATTGATTCTCATTTGCGTGATTGACTTGAAGTGACTGTGTTTCGTTGGAGCAGAAGTTGTCAGAAATGTTGTTAAAAAGAGTCTATGTTTTCCACCTGGTGGCAGCGTTAAGTGTTAACGGGAGTAGACATCACCGGGGCTCAGGTTTGTGTGTCTGTCTAACAATGAGCCTAGGCTTACACAGAGACAGAGGGGGGGAATGAAACAGTGCAGTGCTAGTCCTCCCAGCCCCAGCAGTCCCAATAGCCCAGCAGAACACCTCTAGAGCGAGGGGAATGCCTTGTTCAGCATTCCTCGAACTGAAACCCTATCCTGGGAGAGATGACAACAAGAGGGGCGACAGGCTTTCCCATGACCCCGTTGGCCATCACCAGAAAAACTTTACCTCATTTCTAAGACTGGTGGTGATATCCTAGTAGAGAGGGGGCTGGTGGACCTGGGACTTTCTATTTATCTACCTTGCCACACTAGCTAACCAGCTGAGAAACAGAATGACTTTGTGAATAATTCTCGAGATGATACCGCAATATCTCCAAATAGTACTGCTATATCCAAGACTAGAAAGCTTATATTTAAACCATTCATTTTATTCCATTTATGTTCATGTACACTTCCACCAAAGGCAAACCCTGCCTGTGATTATGAAACAACCATTCAACAAGAATTCATTCTGACCTTTATGTAACTTCCCTGATATGTTGGTGACAACCTCCCTGCTAGGCTGCGGTTTAATCGTGTCCTCTAATTCCCTCAGTCGCCACACACACACATGCACACACATGTACACACACACACACAAGCAAGGCAGAAAAGCCGTACCCATCCATGAGATCCTCCCCGTTGATGTAACGCAGGCTCTTGAGGAAGGACAGTGAGCCAAGTGTGTGGGAGTGGCGGATCCTCACATAGCCCGTCACTGTCTGGATCAATCCCATGAAGCTCTCCAGCTCAGACGCTATGTTATCTGGGGAGAGGAGATAAACACACACACACACACACACACACATAGACAGACAGACAGACAGGCGCGCACACACACACACACGCACGCACGCACAGCATGTGAGAACCACATTAAAAAATCCACAGGGACCTCTACTACTACTACTACAACACCCAAACTTCATGCTCTGGATGAAAATACCCCAATGGATACTAGGTTGTACAAGCTTTATCATATCTGGAGATAAGCTTGTAAGCCACCCTGTCAACTGTGCAAATAAATAGCATTATAGCATAATGTGATAATTGAGTTGGAGAGCAGGAAGCAGATGTAATGCTGATTTTGTGGCCCACACTATACATCCCAGCAGCCCAGACCCCCAGGCTCCTCTCCTTCCCCTGACTCAGTAGGTTACAATATGGTGCAGGGAGGTCAAGTGAGGTAGTGTAGTCTACTAAGGTTTAGTACGGTGTAGTCTAGTGAAATTTATTGAACTGTGGGATAGTATACTCAAATGAGGTTCAGTGTGGCGTAGGCAAGTGTTGTTTACTAACCTGTGGGCAGTGAATTTAGTCTAAGGTTGACCATAGTCTAGTGTAGCATAGTCTACTAAGGTTTGCTGTAGTGTAGTCTATTGTCTACTAAGATGAGTTGCAATGCACTGAATAATCTACAAATGTGTAGTGTAGTGTCGAAAGGATTGGGCTGCTGCTTGGCTGTACTCACTTCCACGGCGGATGTTGATGTGAAGATTGCCTTTGATGACGGTGCAGTCCTTAAGAGCCTGAGCAGTATCCACAGAGTCGATGAACGAGGTCGGGCACATCTTATCGCACAGGCCATCGCAGGCACTGCACAGCATGCTATGTACAGTAGAGGCAGACGGAAGGAGTGAATGAGAAAGGGGAGACATGGGAAAGAGGAAAAGCTAGTCAAAGAAGGATCAAAATCTAATGTGAACTTTATACCTCACCCTAAAATGATTTGTCCACTCCCTAGCTCCCAAGCAACCTAGCATTCCAAAGGATTCAGGAAAATAAATTCTCTGTGTGATACAAGGTCACTGCTCACATGGAGAGTTGAATCTTTTATGGGCCCTCATCTGAACTCTTGTTTTTCGTGAGAGAGTGAGTCACCATATTGACCTCCGAGACAAAACATGAGTGATGTGGCCAAAAATTATACAGCAGCAGAGACTCAACATGGAAAGTTTGGAAAATGACAAATCAAAATAGGGAGAAAAGTTGCTCTGAGTCACACACAAAGACATTCTCTTATCCTAGGTTAATGTCAAACAGGGAAAATGTCAAGTGGAGGAAATGTTGCCGGTTAGGGCATTCTTCTGATGAATCCCTTCCGAAAGCCTCCAAGCAATGCTAATCTATAGAAATCTACCAGTGGTGTGTGTTGAATACAGGGCGCTAGGTTCAGCACCTTCCACTCTTTCTAAAAAGTCTGGAAAGTCTAGGCTTCAATCATTAATAGCCCAATATGCCTTTTAGCCTCCAGCACTTCCAGCTCTGACACCTCTCTTTAAGAAAGGAATCTGTGGAGGGCCAGGTCAGGTAAAGTTCAGCTCAAGGATACTTCATGCAAATTAATCCATTATGCAGAAGTACACACTGAATCAAAAAGTGCCTGTAACACTTAACTGTCTATAAATATTGAAGAGAAGCCACACTGCTATACACTGAAAAAAAAAACCTGGGAAAAAAACACACTTAGACCATTAGCTTTTTCCATGAAACAGAGTGAATGCAGGCAAAAGCCACGATCCCTTACTGATTTAATCTACTGAATCCACTTCAGACATTAAGGAAAGATGCAGATGGTGGGTATGAAATACATCAAAGAAGGATTCTTAGGTCTTGAAAAATCTGAGACATGGATTGTGTAAATGGAGGTGCAACTCAATATTAGGAAGCTGTTCCTCATATTTTGCACATTCGGTGTGTAACCTGGCATGGCATTTTCAAATCATCAGGACCTAAACTGGAAGTGAAGGGTACGTCTTTACCTATTAGTCTCATTGCGCGTGAAGCCAGAGGGGCACTCAGGCATACATTCTCCCCCGTGGATGACAAAGTCAGTGTCACTCGGCAGGTGCACGCGAGAGCATAGGTCCATGGTGATGCAGCGCCAGCCTTCGAACTTGTAGGTGTCCGGGGGACAGTCTGGCATGCAGCGTCCCTCATGGTAGTAGTGGAGGCAGGCAGAGCAGGCCATGTCATTGTTGGGTTCGGTACAGCTACCCAGGCACTGGCTGTGGCAACACTCCCCCTTGTCTGTACAGGCATGCTTGCAGTTGTCTGGGCACACTGGAGGAGACAGAGAAAAAGACGGGGAAGAGGTCATTTTGGGTGTGTGTGTGTCAACGGTCTGCACTGTTGGACACTATTACAACAAATCTGGATCATAAAGGTCATACAGAAAGCCCACTAATGCAGAAAAAGCACAGATCGTGGTTTAAACGTGGTTTAAACACAGTGAATGACAAAAAGCGGCAGATGATTACATGGATGCATTGATATTATCTGTTTGGCAGTAGGCCAAAAGAGATGTGTAATGTGTGTGTGTGTGTGTGTGTGTGTGTGTACAGCATGTCTGTGCATACATGCGCCCGCACATATGAATGCACACACATGGTTTTGTTTATTGTTTTGTTATTGTGCGAGAGGATGCATGCACGTTTTTCGAATGTGCACAGGTGTTAAGAGTGCAAACTGTGTTTACAAACGTTCAAACGTGTGTTTGTGTGCAGGACTGGGCTGCGGTGGCCAGAGGTGAAGAGGACTGAAGAGGAGGCAAAACTGTAATCAGCCAATCAGCCGCGAGTCCGAGTATTTGTGCAAGGGTCTCTACTGTGCCAGCTTTGTTAGTACACTGCAGCGTCACTACAAATAAATATTACTGCTGTTTGGGACTATTAAGGGAATTATTTTTAGGTCAGGAGAAAAGGGGAGAAGAAATTCTGCATGTCTCGTCCGCAGACAGCTGGATGGACAGCTATTGACTCCAAGAGAGAGGCAGGTGTGGAGGGAGGGAACGCTCTTGCCTATAAGTCAAATGCCTCTAGAGCATTGTTGTATGTTGGATGGACAGTAAGCTCCTACAGGCCTGATAACACCCATTATATCATCCCTGTATTCTATGAAAGCAATGTGCAAGACAAAGAAATTCCTGGTGGCTTATTCATGTGCACACCTTTTTTATCGCTATAACCAGAGAGCCTTTCCATCACGCCTGTAATGTTTATCACTTTAAGGGCCAACATAAAGTCTGATGCTTTAATGGGAGACAAAGACGACTTCTAACAAAACTCCCACTCCCACTACCACAGCAGCTTCCATGAGAGAACTGCGTCCGTCCAGGCCGTGAGAAAATCGACAGTAAAATGATTGTGTGGAGAATAGCGGGGTGTTTCAAATTAAGTTTGAGCAACATGAATAATAGAATCTTCTCTTTGTTTACTGAGCATCAGTGAGGAACCCAACCTCATGGCAATGTGTTATCAATAATACACAACACATTCCCGTTGCTTGGGACAGACATACACTTTTGTTACAATACAGCGGAGGACAGGCTGCGCCCTGTTTATTGTTGAACTTCTCACCCTGAAAGTCTCTGCATCCAGAAAAATGACTATTAACATATTTATCTACATCTCTAAAGAATAAATCATTCCAAATGCAAAATTTGACATAAATGACAAGGAGCATAATCTGCCGTTTATGATCACAGATGAGTACTCATCCAGGTATTAAGACATAAGATGTTTAGACCTGTGTGGTATTAGCCCATAGTTCTAATAACTGCTTATGGTAATCCCATCTGCCTTACAGAGAGCATTTACAGTGACACTGATAGCAACGGCAAGAGGGAGGTGTCTGTTTCTAATGTACCAAAGGCAGCTTTTTTTTTTTTTTGTAGCCCAGCCATAGAGAAGCACATCAGGGACAGCAGATGTAAAGGGAGGAAAGGTGATGATGCAGAGTCCCGCTGCTAACTAATCTTGAGACACTGCAGGCAGGGGCGTCCTAGTTTCAGACGAGTCCACTCCATAGAAAAGCACCTGGAGTGTGGACCTGTATGAATGGCTCTGGAGGGCCCTTGGTGGCAGGGTGTTTTCTGCTAATGGTCGTGCCCTGTTTGAGGAGGCTCTATCAAGATAAAGAGCAGCTATAAAAAAGAGGTAGAGAGGGTTCAGGTTCCCCAGGGGAAAATGTACAAGAGACAAGAAATCCTTCATACCTCATGCATTAAATCTGCTTAATTTGCATAGCAGCAATATTTAACTTGCGCAGGCAGCGCAGCCCTGCCCCCCATTTTGTGCAAAGTCCATGCCCTTGTGTTGTTTGTATATCTAGGCCTGAAGTGTTTGTGAAACGTTTTGTCTTTATTGTTATGCTCTTTGTTACTGCTGCAGGACAAATTTCCCCAGAGGGGCAATAAAGCTGAACTGAACTATACTGAACTGAACTGAACTGAGCTGAAATAAGAGGCACAGCACTCCTGGTTCCTTAGCAACCGCCTCCTGGTGCAAAGCCAGAGCTGGAGGGAAATGTGTGCACATACACACACACATACTCACACACCCACACCCACACATACACCCACACACACACAGACACAAACAGATAAACACTGGACTGTGACACTACAAATGTTATATTTATTGTCATCAACATCATTATTGCAGCAATCTATATAGGCAGGCACTTTTATAGGAGTACATATGGTAAAGAGTGGGAGTGTATGTGTGTGTATGTGTGTATACTGTACATGCATGTTGGCATGCCCAGGTATGTGTGTGCATGTGTTTGTGTGTGCAAGAGAGAGGAAAGGAGCTCACTTGTGTATTTGCTTGTAAATAAAATGCGGGTGTCAGAGCATCGGTGGTTTGCCTTGTGAATCAGTCAAGAAAATGAAGCCGGCTGCTGAGCTAATCTCTAGATGAATATTTCATGCTGCTTTACAAAACATCTGTGTAGGTTAAGAACGTCACAGTGCACTACAGCAATGCTGCAGAGCAAACACACACTACCTCGGTGCCAACTCCAGTTCTGCTTCACAAGGGAAGGGAATGAGCATTCCCACTCTTGACAGTTTCTCAAATACTTGCCATTCTTTCTCGCATTCAGTCAAATCAAATAGTTCAGAAGAGGTGAAATGGTCTGTTTGGAAAATCCCTTCAGGGTTTTATGACAAAAGAAAAATCAAAACGATCTCTGGCTCTTTCCTCAAAAAAAGTCCAATCCCTCTCAATAGATCTGATACAATAACTTTATTGTTCAATTCACTGCAGTGCCACAGGAATTTGTACTCCTGTGGCACTGAATTTCTACTCCTGATAAGATAAACATTTAAACCACACAGCAGTTACTGGGTGCAAGGATATTTTTTATTATGGAATACGTAAGTATAGTATTTAGCTATATGGCCTTTTCCTGAACTATGTATGTATAGTTACACAATAAATGTTTGTTCCAATATCAGCCTCACCGAGAACTGATTGGCTCTATACTTCATGAATAGTGTATCTAACTATCCTGGACCTAGTCCAAAACAAATGGCAGCGCTCTAGAGCAACAAATGCCAACACGCACAGGTTCTCATATCACAGCTGTGATTTGATAAGAAATATGATGCCGATATTAGTGTGCTGAAAGCAGGCAGATCGCTATTGCACATTTGCAGTGAGTGAGAAAAAAAAGATCAGGAAGGCCTCGTTTTCTTGGAATTCCACCAAAAGGGGGCAGCCAAGGCAAACTCTAATGAGCCTCATTGGAGGAGGTCCCTTCCTTCCGTATCATTTTAACAGACTCCTCAATGAAGAGAAATTCCAAACATGCATACCTTCCGCCAGGAGAAAGAGGAGGGGGGGAAGTTGCTGCCTTACAATCCATATAAGTCGACCCGGTTTCCCTGTGTGACCAAACAACCCGTGGTATCAAGGATACAATCCTCTATTTATAGATGCTCCTAATGCGGCCCTATTTCCACGCTGCTGCTCTCTACACATAGCTATGCATGGCATTGTGGGTTTCCACTACTTCAAAGGAAAGGGACTACCTAACAAGGGGCTCTGCTTAGGATAAGTCTGAGAATGTGTCTCATCATCACCATCCTACATCGCAGTCTGTAGTCCCTGTGTGGATGTTAAACATCAGGGATAAATGAGAATAAGCATCAGCAGTTCAAGATTTGACTGTATTCATGCAGGCTACATATTATATAATACACTTATTATGCTAAAAAAAAAGACGGCACAGATGGCACAGAACGAATTTATGGTAAATAAAGAGTCAAGAGGAACTTTAACAATAATCTAAATTTCTGAGACTGCAGAGTCAAATAAGTCAAACAGAGAGGGGGGTAGACGGGTATGATGTTGTTCCTCTCATACAGTAGTTACACAACCCCCCTCCCTCCTGCTCTTTCCCTGAGCAAACAGTCAGGTCAGACACCACAGACACTGCAACCACCCAGCCTGCCCCTGCTGTTCGCCGGAGCACTGCGACATGAGGAGTGGCCGGGTCCATTTCATCAATAGTAAACGAGACAACAGTCAGCACTGAGGAGTCTCCTTTTGAGATGCTGGTGCATCCCTACAACCTCCATTAAACACAGGAGGCGTCACAAATAGGCTGAAAGACAAGAGTGTTGTACAAAGCTTGTTTTTTGTGATAAAGGTATCCTCTAGTCCCTGGACTATGTGAAGAATCTCTAGAATGTTCCAGGCGGCAGAGGAATCAAGGGGGAGAATGTTAATCCCTTGTTCCTCTGCACCAACACAATAACAACTTCAGGAATCACTACAGAAATCCATAGGAAAGAAGCCTGTATTTCAAAGACAAACCTGATCATGGAGGAATAACGGGGGATAAGAGAATAAGAACAAATGGCTGCGAAAAAGACACGTAAAATAGCACGGCAAGGATGCAAATACCGCTCTGAGACAAAAAAATGAATTGATGCTGCAAGAGAGAGAGAGAGAGAGAGAGAGAGAGAGAGAGAGAGAGAGAGAGAGCAAGCATCAAACATATTCCTCCATCAGGCTGGTCTTGCCTTTCTTACAGGGGGCATGCGGGGGGGGATGTTCAGGGTCATGTGACCCATAGCCCATCAACCATGCCCTGCCCGCTCCCCTCTCCCCACCGTCTTCGGTCTATCGAGGGACGAAAAAAAAACAGCCTTGATCTGATAAGAAGATGGCTAGATTTCAACACCGTCTGCTTGGAGTAGGGCGTGAATGTGTGTGTCTGTGTGTGTGTGTGTGTGTGTGTGTGTGTGTGTGTGTGATGTTGGGGGGGGGGGGGGGGGAGTTCACGCTTGGATGCTAAAACAAATGTATTATTATACTGAATAAAAACACCGGTGCTTGAGAGGAAGAGGATTGCAGTGCAGCAATGCTCCTCATCTGAATGCAAGTCATGTCCCTCTTGCTAGAGTGCATGCTGCGTAGTAGACTACTACACTGTTTACATTGGGAGGCTGGTGACACGTTTACAGCCAGCATGCCACCGCTACCTCAGACGATGACATATGGGGTGAAAAAAGAACGAATTTGATCAACTGATATGCTTTTCCAAACCAATGTTAGGTTGTCAGTAACAGTGAAACATAAAAATGATAGAAAAGAACAGAAGACCTAATAAAACACTATTCCATTCTTGACATATCATAACACAGTACGTTTTCCCTGTGTCATTGAGGATGAATAGGAAGCGTGACAGACAGTTGGGAAATCATTCATTATTCACAGTGGGGCTGAGGGGGGAGGGACGGCAGGGAGGGGTGGGGGGGGGGTTAAACTGGGAGATTTCTGCAGGACCAATAGCAGGCGAGCAGGGGAGGTTCTAATCCTGATGACTGACATGTTATTGAGTCTGGAGCAGAGATGGTAAACAAGTCCTCTCTGGAGCGGGCGTTGGGAGGGGGAGTCGTAACCATAGTGATTAAGCATGGCTTTTTCCCGGACTCAGAGAAACCATACCTAGAGGGAAAACCTGAACAGACAAGGCAGGGAACAAACCCGAGTAAAATGACTCCTGCCAATACGGTTGACCCTTCACTGGAAAAGTTTAGGTGTTAAAATAACAATAGATTACTAGCTTATACTGGAGCTATAATGAAATTCACATTAAAAGGTTATGCATGATGCAATATTTATCAGTTCACTGACTTTAATTGATATATGCAAAGCCAATAGAATGGAAATATTAGTAACATACAATACTCATATAGCACTATGTTATAACACTGGAAGTACATGTTTTTCTTTTATTTAATTTGTATAGAGATATAACTACATAATCATTATATACTTTGCTGTAACTACTTAATTTTGAAGGGTACAGTAGTTGCATGGCAAATGTCAATCATGCAGGCTCTCCATGCTCCACAGTATAAACGGGGCCATAGTTCCATTAGGCCACATGATTAAATTTATCTCTACATCACTTCCATTTACTGAAGTATTCACTCTGCACACCTAAGTAATCTACTGCACTGTGGGGATGCGAAGCCTCCCACTCTGTATGCAGAGTCAGAGCCGGTGAGCTCAGGTTACCGGAGCTGAGCGCGGTAGCAGACAGTAAGGTAGCTGAACAGGAGTACAGTAGCAGACGGCAGGCCTATCAGGGGCCGCTGCAGCCCGGATCGCAGGCCGACCCCCCGGCTCCCTGGGCTCCATCAGGCCACATCCTCATCCGGCAACCCGATCCTCCCAGGGAGCCCCCAGTGGATCACTCCAGACACTTGTTTAAACCACATCAGCCCAGACAGCCAGAGAGAGGATGCTTCCTCCACTCACAGCCAAAGGCAAACCGCATCGCAGATTCCAATACTGTCTTAGTGCTACAGCGGTAGAGTCTCAAGTACCGGAATGGGCTGATCTAATCTACAGTAGTGTTTTTCACCTTTTCAGACAGAGCGTGTTCGGGGAGATCGACTGTTCTGCTGATCAGAGGGGTTTTTTTAGAAGGGGAACACTGCGTGGCGTCGAGCATGATGTGATTTTCTCATGCAGACAGCTGGCTCAGGAGAGCTTGGCTAAATCTCTGTTCAGTACTGCGCACAAAGGTGTGTGTGAGCCCATTCCTCCCCGTCCCAGTGTTTCTGGGTCTCTTCCACTCCCATGCCCACTAAAGACCAGCACTGTGTTTTTCACACAACTATGTGCTGGTCTGTGTGTTCAGGCATGCGTGGCATTTCCCCTCACTCGCGTTCAGTCACAACAACACACACACCCCTTCCTTCTACCCTCAGGCCACTCTGCAGCTGCTGCTGTTGTTGTTGCTTTGTTGTTGATTGCATTTACCAACAGTACACAGGTATGCAGAACCACCCAACATGAAAACATTGTATATTTTTCCATTAAGGAGTAGGTGACTCCTGTTAGAGACATGGTTAAAGCAACACTGGAAAATAAAATGAATGAGAAGATCTATTTCAGTTGGCATTTTCACAACACAATGATGAACACAATGTACATTAATATTCTGATATTACTTGGGGGATGCAAGGAATCCATTTGAGAATTGGTGCATGTAAACATCACATCCCATTTGCAGCAGCCCTGATAAGCCCATATCCTGATTATTAGAAACCTGAATACCTGGGTTACGCCAATATTAGCCAGCACACTGAGGCATGTAAACACCTTATTCTATTGACTCTTACTTTGTGCTTTCTGTGTAAGCTCTGTTTGCATAGTAAGATAAATTTTTTTCTGTTACTTCATGTAGAAAGGGGTATTTGTGAATGGGATACGAAGATTCATATAAACAGAGAGTGCATGCAAACACCCTTTAACAAAGAGAATCTGAATGATTGTGCCACCAGGACTGACCAGCAGGCTCAAGCCCCATATAGCTGAGCGTGACTGGGTAGACTAGAAGTCCCAGTTTCCCAGTTTACCTCTTGACAGAAAGCACCCCTGGAGTCTTATTTTTAGCCTAAAGACAGCCCTCCTCAGCAGTCTTCCTCATTAATTCAGAAAACTCATCGGGGCTGTATGTAGCTGTCATGACTTGGAGGCTTGGTGAAAAACAGGTTGCGGTTACTGGCATGGAAAACAGGCATCTCTCTCTATCTCTCCCTCTCCCTCTTCCTCGCCTTTCATTTCCAGTCAAAGTGGCACTAACCTGCCCACTAAGCCATCATACAAATTCACGACACAGCATCATTTTAGCTCCACTCTGGAAGTGGCGTCAAAATCAAGCATTATTACAGAGATGCCCGTTCTGTGACTTATTACCCAATGAATGGCGAGTGGGTGCATTGCCCACCGCATTTCTGAGGCTGATCTGTTCATTGAAAAAAAAATGTAATGTGATATTTAACACTGTCGGCAGGGGGCAAACCAAATTACTGGCGGTTTTCTGGTTTTGTTGTTTTTCCTCCCCCTTTGGTTAAGCTTGATAATGACATTCATAGAGATCATCAGCAGTCTGTTGCAGGCACCTAAGGTTACAACTGGCGCGACTCAGTCAAAAGCTAAGACAGGCATTAGTATGGGAAGGGCAACCTCAGGGAGAACTCAGGCAATGTTTTTTTCACCCATTCCGAGGTGTTTCCTCTCACTAAAAGTGGCTTCTAAAAATACCTGAGTTCCCAGATCTGCTTCATTAAATACAGTGTGTTTCCTGGCAGCTCTGTGTTGGCTGGCTGGCAAGCTGTTTGGCTGGCTGGTTTGCTGGCTGGGTGACTGGTAGGGGTTAGTGAGAGCACTGAGTGTCAAGTCCTAACATTATCTCTCCTCCTATACACATTACCTTCTAATCTCTCCTGTGACTATTGAAGAGACACCCAAGAAGAATTTGCTATCATTAAAGACACAGTTAATGAGGATGAATAGCACCGATATCTCTAATCCGTACGCATGAAATTAACAATTTATGAACTCCCTCATATTGTAGGATCTTTGAGTGATGCACAGACTGAATGTGGCTGTGTACCTACCTGTCCACAGACAGACAGCTTCCCAGCCATATGGACCAATGTTAAATCACAATACATTCAAACTCTTTCAGGCTCTTTTGATTAACAGGATTATAGGATTATTCTACCTGTGAATGTTGCACGCAACACTTTTACTTCATGTAACGCTTCTTACTCTGCACCCACTCTGAACTTGTTTCAGCCTATCAGAACATCAGGACAGTAGTGGTTCTGATGCCAAGGCCTATTTCTGTAGACAGCCATCTGCAGCTTTGCGGCACACAGGCTTCAGTACCGTTGGCACACAGTGCCCAGACTTCATCCTGGCACGCCGTCCGGCACACATTCTCTCTGCTGGCACAACGTCTGGATTTAAAATGACACATCTGCATTTCACATTGACTTCAAGGAGGCCCTAATCCTGATTAAGCAAAGCAACATTTGCCCTGAGCTAAAAAGCTGATGAGAATAGTTCATATTCAACGTGAGCCTTCCTACCGGGTAAAAATGGGAGTGCTTTGCAAACAGTGACAAGGCCATTAGTCAATTACTAAGCTGACAGCTAGTGGACTGTAAATCCTAAAATTACACTTGAGTTTGGTTACGTTTTATGTCAGTGCAAGTGGGGGTGTGTGTGCGTGTGTGTGTCTTTGCGTGTGTGTGTGTGTGTGTGTGTGTGTGTGCATGCCTGCGAGCTTGTGTGTGCATGTGCACATGTCCATGTTACCATATGTGTGTGCTTGTTGCACTAACAGAGGTCATGTTTACATCCATGTTACCGTACAGAATATCACATCATACATAGGATAGGCTATCATGAAAGGCTATACTGCAGTCTTTAAATTGTCTTGTGTGTCTGTCTGTCTGAGTGCAGCTTCTCTCTCTTTCAGATGACAGCGGCTGGGATACTGGCACACCCAGACAGCCTGCGGTGAAATTTTGTTGCTCGGCTTGTTACTCCAGCGCATCTCTTCTTCTATTTGGGATGTAAGCCTCGGTGTCTGCCACCTCATTGGAGGCTGGCTTTCGGTACAGTCCCATTAGCCACTTCAAATATGACATCTGGCACCAGGGTTTCCTTTTCCTCCACTTAATTTCATTTTCACAGTGTGTTTCTTGAGGGTACACACAGTATCCTTTTTGTGCGGCTGCACTTGTTCTTTAAAAAGGACAAGCTGTGGGTTCAGCAGGGACAGTTGTGCCCAGAGTTAACATCTGTTCAGACAGGACACTGAGACTATTCTCTCCAACTGGAGAGACTGCACTGAGACTTGGGGTTAGGCCTTTCAAGTGTAATGGTCTGATAAGATGCCGCGGCCCCAGATGGTATCATATACTAGAACGGTATTGTATTGATCCAGTGTCTGTCGTATACACAGCTTCATTTCACATGAAAGAGACCAGAGACAAGTTTACTTCTTCCTCATAAACACACAAAACCTCATGCTTGTTTTGCCAATTTCCTATCTGCTCATCGAGTTAAAAGCTTGCAGCTTGCAGGAACTTCATGGCCAGCTGAACAACAACACAGGAGAATAAAGGCACTTACTGCTGACTTTGTGTCGTGTTTGCACATTGATAAGGCTAGAGAGGACCGGCGATGGGAATCCACTCGTCTGTACAGTTTATACTGGGAAATGTTTGGCAGCACTAAACCCTGCGCTGGTTTCACTTGATCTTGTTTCATCAAAGGGTGAACCTGAATACAAACAAATATCAAAAGTAGAGGCTATGTTACCTCAAGCATCTCCTTTATTCCCAATTGTGGAGGGTGACAATCAAACAGCCGGTGTAGGTTACCGTGTGGATTTAAAGGCTTTGATTATGCTGAAAAGCTATTATACTGCAGTAAACAATGAACTCATAATAGCCTGTCCTCATTAGCAATTGGGTAACAACAGCACCAAATAAGGCTCTGCAGTTACACATAGCCTATGCAGCGGAGTGTAAAAAACGTCACTGTTTACAAGTCTCTGAACAAATTGGGGGTTACGTCACCTACTGTAAGTTTCACTCCCAGGCTCAGCACAGCCACAGCTCTGCAGTTTCAATCTAAGTTTCAGTGTTAATCTGATTTTACGATAACGCCATTCTCTCATTCACTCCTGGTCTCACTACACAAGCAGCAAAGCCATGATACAGAGAGCTTGAAAAACATGGGGCTGACAGACAGCAGTTCCTTATTTAATCTCCACCATATTTAGTTTATGGACAGGGTTCCAGTGACAAATCAGGCACAGTTGTTAACAATAAAGAGCAGGGCTGAGGAGAGCATGATGTGATATACATGGACTCTGAGAATGGGGGTATGGGGCTCTGGTAGGGCCGGGGCCCAGAGGCCAGAGGCCAGAGGCCAAAGGCCAGAGACAGGGCAGAGCCTGAATAAAGCCTGGCCTGGCCTTACTGTACCAACAGCAGAAGAGGGCAGCTGATGTGGATGGAGCAGGACAGCTGACAGGCCTTAAACAGTCCCCAGCCCACACTTCCTATTGGCTGCCGGTGACATCATGGTTCTATCCCCATTTTTCACCTCCTCTTTTCAGAGTGGGAGGAGAGTTCAGTTCTTCCTCCTCCTCTCTCGCTCTCCACTAAACTAGACTGTTTCTCTCTCTCTCTCTATCTCTCTCTCACACACACACACACACACACACTCACACACATACACACAGTTTCACTTGCCCCTTTTAGGGACCTCAGCAGCTCACATGGCCACCCTTGTTCAGGAGGAGGGGAGAGAGAGGGAAGGAAAGAGCGAGAAATAAGAAAGACAAAAAAAGTCACAGGCACTGAAACACCATTATGGGCATTAGAACTATGAAAGCATGTAGAGCAGAGAGGCTTAACTAAGCTGTTTTCTCTCTCTCTCTCTCTCTCTCTTGCTCTCTCTCTCTCTCTCTCTCTCGTTCTGTCTCTCTCTCCCCCTGTATCTTTGGTGCTTCCTCTAGCTTTGATACCGTGTGTTTTGGTGGAGTTGGGCAGTTCGGCTACGTGTGAGTTGGCTTATTCTGTTAGTGTGGAAAGTACACGCTGTGTGTGTGACACTCAAAGGACGTGGCATGCACGCAGGGCTGCAGAGCCCACCCTGCATGATCCCCCCTCTGCCACATCACACTTAGTTACCATTAATGTCCACCGTGTGCTCTCCGATGGGCCAGTGTGTGGTCTGTTAGGATGAGGCAGAATAACACACACACACACACACACACACACACACACACACACACACATACTAACACACTGCACACATGGTATGATTTGTTCTAGCTCTAAGACCCAAGCAAGCCTTTCTCACTCTACTCAAGTCAAGTGAGGAGCTTGGTTAATGCGTCAGCCTTCATCATGTGTTATTGTGAAAGTCTAGGTCTGACGTTTTTACCAGCAGACAGCTTACTCAATTACCAGCTGGGCTTCACAAACATACTGTGAAATGTCTCCAATAATGAAAAAAAAAGGATGCTCAAATGGGGAGAGAGAAAGAGAGGGAGAGAGAGAGAGAGAGAGAGAGAGAGACAGAGACAGAGTGAGAGAGATTTTAAGAAGAGACATATTGAGAAATAATTGCTTAATATAAAAAAGATGTCACACTGGAGAAAAAGAGAGATCACTCCATCTATTCACCCACTGAACCAAACCAGACATGTAGCAGAGGGATGTGGCTGTGTTGGGAGCTCAGAGTCACAGGGATTGATCCCTGTACCAGACAGGTGATCCTTGTCTGATGATGGGACGAAGGATGGAGGGAAGGGGACGGGGAAATGTGCGCGAAGCAGGGTGCGAGTTGGCCAGTCAGCCGACCTTCCTCTGCTCTGCGGCGATCAGACGCAGTGTTCAGCCCAGCAGCCACACATCCCCCCATGACAGATTAGCCCTTAGTCGGATTAAGGAGTCAGCGCCAGTCCACGTAGAAGAGGTGAAATGTCATCAGAGCACCGCAGGAGGAATCAAGGGGGCTGCAGTGTGGAGCATAGCGAGTGGGGATGGGGGGCGTGGGTTGCTGGCCCTGAGGCAGATGGCCAAGGCTCTGCTCCGCTCTGCATGGACTCCACAGGCACGACACTGCGTCGCACGACAAAGACCGGGCCCTAAACCCCCTCCAGCCCGGCCCGGCATGGCACAACACAATACCCCCCTCGAGCCTGTCCTACTATGAAGATAATCCAAAAAAGCTGCAGCCTGTGTCAGCCCCACATCACAGCAAATCTCCACAGGTGTGTATATAAATGAGACTAACTCAAGTGAGAGAGCTTTCAAAAGATGACACAGTGCCCAGATGCCAGGGGGGGCAGAAAGGGGAGATGTCAGAGGAGAGGCAGAAAAAAAAAAAAAAAACGGGCATAGAGAACAAGCCTGCTTCCAACCACAGGAAGTGCTAAGCCCCCACCATGTCAAACATAAGACTTCCAGAAATGATTGAAACAAAATACCCACGCTTTCTCCCCCAAACAAACAATGGCCTCCATTGTGGAATGTTGTGGCACACTCACAGCCAGGGGAGACATAAAGACACAGTTTGAAAACGCTGGGCTATGTTCCCCCCTCTTTCTCCTCTCCACTCCGCAGACCCCTTTCTCCCTCAGTTGGGACACGGACGGGGGCAGGCAACACCGTAGCCCGCTCCGGAGCCCCCTGCCCCGAAAAATATGCCCTTTGTCTTCCTGTAGTCACAGACCTCACACAACTCAACGGACCAAGCTGCACCACCGCTAGTCCGCCAACAGGGGGCCCGGGCCATAGGACTGCAGGAGAAAGGCATGCTGCACTGCAGACATGTTACACAGATCCACAAAGAGAATGTAAACACATGTCCGAGGAGCCTTGGTTTCCCAGTTAAGACACAAACTCTTGCTCCCCTAATTCTACAGCATCTCATAAGTGGTTGATGAATGCTAAAAGTGAGCAATGTTAGTCTAAACATGGATAAATGCAGTATAGCAATAGTATATCAGTTGACACAGTGTGGCACTAAATACAAAGACTATTTTACTAAATGTATTCAACCAGTACTGCCTACATGCAAGACACATCTTATGTACAGCTTGCAGTACATAAGCTATACCTCAAGTCCCCTCTCTTCAGTAAATCCACATCATTTCTCTCAGTCTGACCTATTGCTCACACTACTTGGGACTTATTATCATTCCACCAGCTCAGTCTCATTCTGCCCGAGGGCTTTCCCAGACGGATCACTGTACTTCAGTTTTATTCCATTCTGAGACAGTATTTTGTTCCACTGACATGCATGTGTGAACCTGAGGAAAGAGGACACTGCACCAACCACACGCACCGCATGCACAAAACAAGAAGAGTTGATTCTATATTTGCTTGGGAAATACTGTATCTCTGCTGTCCCCAGATGCAGTAATTTGTTGGAGTTATTTCATAAATGTCTTGTTAACTGCTATTGGTGTGAAAGGCGCCAAATTGCACATCATAAACTGTAACAAATGGAAGGCCTGAGGCTATATTTACTGTTCCACCATACAACTGCTGCAGCTCTGGAACTGGTTCAGAAAACATCACTATGCTGGATTCTAATAACAGAGGATATTTGTGTATCTAGCGTTTAACTGCACCAAAAGCCATACTGATGATACAAAGGCCCCTTTGTCCCATTTGAATTTGAATACAATACAATATTATCTTAACTAAGTGACATGAACTGGCGTTAAATATTGGCTAAGTCTGGAAACTGCTCTGAGTTACATATTATCTAGTCATTACTGCTGAACAATGAGACCGCAACGAGAAGCCGGGGTGAGAAGAGGATTCCCACCTGCTAGATCAGTGATTTCCTCTAGCATGCACTAAGACAAACATGGGCATACACACACACACACACACACACACACACACATCCTAACAGCCGGTGCTGGGCTGGCTGGCTACAGACAGCTAGGGGACAGATAGCTGGCTCAGAGAGGGAGTGGGAGCACGCTGCTCAATCAATGAGCCATCAATCACACACACAGGGAGACGGAGCAAACACAGGAAACAGGAGACCATATCCTTTAACTACCACTCAAAAGAAAGCCATCAAAGAGCTGGCTCTGACTTCAGGCCCTTTTCCAGGGCCAAATTTCCAAGCACTGCTTCGTCTTGCGGTGATTTGATTAGAGCTACTATAAGTGCTCTGACCCCTCTCAGAGGAGTTCTGCGCGTCCTATACACTCTGTTGCACCACAACAGCTATCTGCTATCCTAACTAGCCCACCACTCCAGGGCCTTGTTGTACTTTGCTGAGCTTTCAGACAGCAAGGGGACGGGAAAAGGCCGGGGAGGAGTGGGAGTAATCATATAGTACATGCATGTCTGTTCTCTACTTGATACCTGGAGGACTGATAGGGAGAGGGAGAGGGAGAGGGAGCAAGTGAACGCAACACAGCAGAATGTCAGCGGCAGTACCAGACAGCTCTCCACATCAAAGACACATTCCACCATTCCTTCCCAGCCCCATTCTGCCTGCAGGAGCACATTCCAGCTACATGTAGGCAATATCAGGCACACCTGAAGCATTTTATTGCTGTGTTGCCTTTCCTTGCGGGGGAAAAAAACAACTCACATTTGCCAAGTTGCCCTTAGAGCAAGTGAGCTCACACAGCTCATACACCGTGTTCCCGACGTGTCCGACTTGGACGCAGAGAATCTCCGACACACAAACAGAGTCCTGAACTGTTGCCAGGCTGAGCTGCTCCTTCTCTGCACCCTCGGGGGAAGCGGAGGGTGGGGGGGGCCAGCCTCGCAGGGGAGGTTCAGCAGAGTTAATGTACACGGTGAGGAGTAAACAACACCAGAGGACGTCCCCATGTCCCTGAGCCGCAGTGACAGCATGTCCTCCTGTCTGCACTGTCACTCTGTGTCAGCTCTCATTACCTACAGCGCTACACGACCAGGACTGACTGACTGACTGACTGGCTAATGGCACCTGCTACCTACTGCTGTATGGCTGTCAGTGGGGGGCTGGGATCACCATGACAACACGAGGGCCGCACTATCCCTGACCTTGCTCACGTAAGACTCACCGGCTCTTCATTAGTCTTCAACAGGGGTGGAAAGAGTACAAAAAAATCTACTCAAGTAGAAGTATTGTTACTTTGATGAAATTTTACTTAAGTAGAAGTAAAATTACTGGTGTAAAAATCTACTTACTTTACTAAAAGTAAAAAGTAGCTCATTTAAAATGGACTCAGAGTAAAAGTTACTTAGTTACTTGTTTTTTTTTTTGGGTGGGGGTGGGGGGGGGTTATATCATCTCTCCCATGCAATAAAAAAGTACAAAAACAGCTCAAACTAGGTTCTTTTTTTTATTAAAGAACACCTTTGCAAAATAAAGTGCATAAACAGAGTCAAACATGTCAATTCAACACTGCATAACAAGGCTGTTGCACTTGAAGTCGAAGAAGTCCCTTAAATATGGCCAGGGATTCACCGCATTTTCTCCAAGTTCATCCTCAACTTCAACCAAATCCGATGGGGTTTCAGTTGGATTTAGGTCTGCAGAAATGTTTTCTAACTCATCCGACTCCATCTCCTTTGTGATTAAGTGCCAACGTATTCTCGCTGCAGTTAGCCAGGGCCAATAGATTGGACAGTTTCTGGCGCGCAGTTCATAGAAAACTCTGGGAAACCTTGGATTTCTTTTACTCTGTAATGGAAAGGATTTAAAATGTAGCAAAGTACATTACTTCAAACAAAATATACTTAAGTAAAAGTAAAATTAGTGATTTACATTTTTTTTTAAAAGTACACAAAAAAGCCACTCAATTACAGTAACGAGAGTAATTGTAATTCGTTACTTTCCACCTCTGGTCTTCAATTATTAATCAACAATATGTAAATACTGTTTCAAACCTTCACGTTTCATGTCTAACATTTCTAAATGAGCAGGCAGATTTGTATCAGCCTTTTAGCACACAGAGAGGGGGAAAATAATTTGAATAGCCACCAAAAGTGAAATAAAACAAAATTACTGTCAACATGGGATAGGTTGAATGAAACTTTCATCCCCCCACACCCCCAATTCCCCAGTGCCAGTGGTTGTATCCCTCCCTGCCTTCAGAAAGGTCCTGTCTGCTTATTCAACAACAGCCATGAGTTATTTGGGTAGCGCCACACAGCTAGGGGAAATACAAATGGAGGGTGGAGGAGGCCTGAACGTTCAACCCCTCTCCCCTGACACAGGGCCCCCCAGTCCCATCATGCATCAAACGGAGCTGCACGCCCCTAACTCCCCTCTGAGACCCTGGGACGGCCATGGCAGCATTGTCGGCGGTTTAAGGGTAGACGCAAGTCAGCTAGCAATGGGAGCATGGATCAATACATCTTGGCAGCTCAACACCACATGTCGTGAACATCCATGTAATATACTGCCTCAGCAAAGGACAACAGAGACTAAACTCCCTGTGACCTCAGACTCACCATATGAAAAAATGTGACAGTGTTCAATCAAAAAAAAAAAAAGAATGAGAAATGAAAGCAAACAAAGAGCACCTTCCTAGAGTACACTGTGTCCAGACATGCCGGGATACTGTGTTCTTTGAAGATATTGATGTGTTCTTTGGCTATAAACATGAATTAAGGTGGTATCAATAACCATTATTAACAACTATAGTGGTTCAAAAATAATAATGTCCCATTCTTAAACACAAAGGAAGAAATTGGAGGAATTACAACTGATTCATTAACAGTTGTAATAATTGCTTGTAACTTATGGGCTACCCATGATAACAGGGCCTCTCGAACATGTTCACAACAAAGACCTCCAAATAAATATGTATTCACCAGGATCCCCTCTGAGAGAAGGGAAGAATCCGGGTATTCCCATCTGGAGGAGAAAATATTGTTTGTATTTACTAGAAAGCCTAAATGAAATAATAGTGAGAATAAACTATTGTGCATTTGGCTGGGAACCCCTGGGACTCCACTTTTTAAACCACTGGGGTAGAAGACATGGTGGGACTGGGACAACAGAGGAGGAAAAAAAAGGTGTTTACAGTCTACAGCAGACAGTCCACACCTCACACATCAACAAATGCAAATCAGACGCAGGAGATCTCTCTTCCTTGCAGCTAGTGAAGTCTATGAATCTGTTGAGGTGTGCCTGTTACTCCAACACCTCCGAATGAGGACTGATCTGTTCTGGCTGCTAAGCGAGCAGCCGCAGGCGGAAGCACAGCCCAAATTGGGCCTTTGTTCCAGACTGCTCAGTGCCTCAGCAGAGGCACGAACAAAACACAAACACACAAAGCCTGTGAAGAGGCAGAGTGTATGTGTGTGGGCCTACCCCAGGCTCCTCCTCAGCCTGAACAGTCAAACACACACACACACATGCACACACACATGCACACAAACACACACACACATACACATAACCAACTCCACCACAAGCGCCTCTGAGCCGCGTCTCACCCACCCACACACATACACAACACACAACCTGACCGCCTCCCCTCTCACTCTCTCCCTCCCTCCCTATTTCTCTCTGCTTCCCGCCCTCATTCATAAAATGGCCGCTTCACAACTCCAGCTGCTGGCACAGAATTTATGGATGAGGGGTCAGGGGCAGCAACGGGCCAGGAGGGAGTTGTTTGTTCTATTTTTCCCCTCCCTGCTATCTCTTCTTGTGCCCTTCTCTGTCTGTCTCACAGTTTATTCCATCCCGCACCATGTAAAGATTTGTCCTCCTAATTCTCCTCTCCACATATGCCAGCCTTCCCCTTCCCCTTCCCCTTCCCCTCTCCTACCCCCCCCTCCCCTCCCCTCCCCTCCAAAACAAACCTGATACCCTCATGGCCTGGGAGGGAAACTGAAGCTATGTGTCTGGCAGGGGAAGGCAGGCGCAGAGCGGAGCGGGGGCAGGAGCAAGCGCTGGTGGCTCCTCCTCAGAGGCCAGCAAGAGGGGAGCGGGGACATTCTCACGTTCCATCCCCGGAACACAACCTCCATGTTTCTGCAGTTTCACCACATCACACACACACAGAGACTCTCAGGGCATGCTTTCAAAGCAACACGAGATTCATTGGTATAATGTTTTCTTTTTTTTTCTCTCTCTCCCTAGTCCAGAAATAGGAGTCGATTTTTTGTCTTTACATACCCAAACATTTTGCAAGGTGGTATTTGTGCAGGACAGATGATCTGTGTTAAAGGAGCAGCAAAATGAGGCAGAGCAAATAGATTGTGTCCCTGAGCAGCTCATTCCAGTCTGCCACAGAGTCTTATAAACTGATCAATCAGAGAGTGACTGCGCACCAGGCCTTTGGTTCTGGAGAGAAAAAAAAAGACAACAGTGCCAGAACTGTTCAGACAAAGCCACAGGGTGCAGTAATAAGTGTCATTGTGTGTGTGTGTGTGTGTCTAGTCTGAGGTGAATGAGTGCATGAGCGCTACTGCGTGTGTTCCCCCACTACGCCACGCTGCAGCGTCTTCTGCTGTAAGCAGACAAATTAAAACTCACTCAAGCAAGAGGCTTGGCTGCCCCCCTCAAAACACAGACACACACACACACACACACACACAACCATTCCCCTATCCCTCCATCCATCCCTCCCCTCCTCTCCTCCCTCCTGCTGCTGCAGCCCCAAGCAGACAGGGGCACTGGGAAGAAGGAAGGATCGAGGGGCCACAGCCAAGCCGAACAGACCCACCTCTTGCTTGAGTGAGTTTTAATTTGGGAGGGTGGGGCTGGGCCCAGGCTTCTGTGGCAGGACACGCACGTGTGCCATACAAAAGGGGCATGTGTTTACACAATGGTATGCACACGCATACACACACAAACGGCATACACAGTGACAAGGGTCAGTCTTAAGATTAAGGAGAAAAACCAAACCATGTTGCTGCATTGAGCTCCCCCTCTACAAGGACCTGTCCCTTTAACTACATCATATACTGTGAGTGATACAATACAGCCCCACATCTAAATGAGGGCATGAGACTTCTCTAGAACTATATATACGCCCATCTGTAAAAGAAAAGGTATGATCTGGTTATATGATCTCTGCACTGGTAATGGTACTGTTACTGTGCTTTGCATCTCATAAAAGCAGCACATTTAGTTGTTCAGCTATAACCAGGATATTGCATTTCCCCTCCTCAGCCCACAGCCTTCAGCCCACGCAGGCCACCTTCAGCCCACCCACCACCCACCCTCCGCCTGCCTGTGTTTCAATCCTGGCCCCACTCCACTCAAACTTTCCACAGATGGGCACAGGGCTGAGTGGCAGTGCGTTTAGCATTCAGTGTGCGTGCGTCAGCCACACCGCAGCCCAGGGACCGAAGGCTGCCGCCATCAGAGGGGTGGAGTTAAGGGACAAATGCTTGACACTACGGGGGTGGGGCACGTGCAAGGGGATGGCGACATCAGTCGCCATATCTGAGCTGCCAGTGCGAAAGAGGGCTGGTCTAACGAACGAACATCCAGGCTGTGCTGCATAGTGTGGTTACTGCTGCCTGGCTATTTATATGTGTCCCTCCTTCAGAGAAGGAAGCCGCTCCTATTGGATCCAGATGTGAGAGGAAGGACAGACAGCAGTCCGACTGGAAGGTGGCAGCCTGGACCCAATCTAGGCTCCGCTGTTCCATAGGGGGGCAGTCTGAACTACTGTGCCGTAATGCAAGAGACAGCCACTTTACTCCACTATGACAAGGACAAAGATGAGATTACAGTCACCTTAGAAGTGGAACAACAGAACGCACTTCCGCAGCATGACTGGCCATCATGTTCTACAGTGAAATGTGAATTTCATATTATCATTTTGTACGTAGTACACTGGGACATAATTCAAACAGAGAAAATGATACACTGAAAAATATACACACTGCAGGCCACAACAGAGATCCTTTGGATGTAAGAAACCCCCCAAAAAAACAGCAGCAACATGTACATGTGCACTTACACAAAAACACATTCACACACAGAGGAATGTGAATGTAGGTCAAATAAAATGATTGTGGTGCTTGAATCCATTTCTGGAACTATCTGTGGACTTAAATATTTCTGCATAAGTGAGTGATGGGATGAAGTAGTTAGGGTAAAAAGCATTCTTCTGAAGAGCTAAGGTCGCAGCCCCACCATAGCTCTCAAAGATGGAATCTCACTATTCTCAGCCAGCCAACTAACATAGCTTAACGCAGCTCCTCTGCTCCTCCCCCTGCATAACCATGGCACTTGAATGACAATGAGTGCTTGTGAGACAAGGCTAAATGTGTTGTGACCCCTGATGATGGATTGCCAGTAGCCAGCCATCCACTGGGCTAGGAGCCCATTGATCCACTAGGGGATCCAATGACACATCATCAATCCCTGGGCCGAGCTCCCATGAGATGGAGAGATGGAGACTAGGCGAGGGAAGATAGGGCAGAAGGGAAGAGTAAGTTCTAATGATGGAGGAACTTGTCGGTCTGTCCCTCAGTTCATACTATCAGCCTGCTTGTTTCTTCAGTGTGTATGGTTTATCTATCTGTCTGTGTGTCTGTCTCTGCCTCTCTCTTTCTCTCGTTTACTGCCTGTTGCGGTTGGTCTTCTGTCTCAGTCAGCTCTTACAGCCACTGGACATGACAAGGCAGACAATAGAGGCTGTGGACAGCTGCTAATCTAGTCACATCTGGCTCTATCATCCCACACTTATGCCTCTTCCACACTGAATGGATATGGCAGAGTATTCTCAGAAATGACATACTGATCCCTTGATCCACTGTTGCATCAGATAGGTCTGGTCTGAGACAGCAGATGCAGGCAGAGGCACGTGCACACACAGACGCACGCACATGTACACATGGGTGCTGTGTGCGGTTGCGGGACGTTGAGTGTGAGGTCTGAACAGGAGCCATTGTGGACTGCGCTACTACGCAGCCACACTGACTGGGGCCCACTCGCTCCTCTGATATGGCTTGAGTCTGAACACCGACGTCAGCCCACAAGCAGCCCCACGTGACGTCAGCACATGTGTGCTTTGACCAGGCGCCTGAATGACTTGGTTTTCAAACAGAGGGGGGGGGGAGCACAGAACGGGAGGGAAAGAGCACCGTCCGGATGTCACAGCCATTTGCGGCCCACCAAAACAGAAAGTGAGATCAGCTTTGATTAAAGCAAGCAAAATGAAACACCAGTATTTCACAGCAAGCATCACTGTCAGTGTAATGGTATAATTATGTGTCTGCTCTCAAATAACTCTGAGGCATTCCTGGTGCCCACAGTAGGGCCAGTGTTCAAATAAAATAGTACTGTCTGGTTGACCAGTGGCTGCTGGCTTGTATTTAGAGAGGAGTGATACGGATGGCAGAGGGGACAGTAATAAAAGTAGGCTAAATCATTTCACCAGTCAGGGATACATCAATGTCACCTCAGATTGGATAAACAGGTTTCTTGGAATTAAATCAGGACTTTTTGTAAGTCAATATCCTCTTCTTTTCCTCTTGCCTCCTCTGAACATACAGTATTGCGTGCTGTTGCCGTGTCCAGTGCAGGGTAACAAAGAGAGCCATATCCAGCCTTGTATTACATTAGCTAATAAATGACATCCTGTTGCCACTGAACTGAGTTGTCCATTTGACTGGGTGACTGGGCGAAAAGTACTACGAGAAACGACTCAAAGGCAGAAAACGGACTAGCATAAGAAGTTGTCTCTCTCATATAATAACTGAAGGGGCAGCAGTGAAGGAATGACAGGAGGTTTCTCTCTCTCTCTCTCTTTCTCTCTCCCTCTCTCAAATACACAAACACAGACACACACATACTGACTTCAGAGAGCATTCAGTCCACCCCTGTGTCGCCCTTGTGCCCTCCTGGTACCCCTTTCTGCTGGCTCCACCCCCCTCCCCAGGCCACCCGCCACGAGGGAGGCAGGAGAAGGGCATTCCACAGGCCTACGTGCTACACGACACAACCACACAACAGCCCTGACAGAGGGGCAGAGGGGCAGGGTGAGGGGCCCCTACCCTCACAGCACACCCCGTCACACTCGATCACAACACCACACGCAGACGGATACTTGAAGACACACTGACACATGACAGAATGTGAAAAAGGTGACTTCACAAATACTTTCGGTGAGTTTTGATATCTTTGTTATATCTATTCACATCTTATAGCAAAACTGCAGACTTCCATACAGTCACAAAAACACAGTGCCAGGCCACCAAACTATCAAAACAGTTTTGAACTTGGGGCCGGTGACCAATGGGGAGTACAGAGGGCCTAATGGGCTTAAGTCAGAGCCCAGACTGCCCACTGCTCTCCTAAGCCTGTTTGACCAGCTGTCTGTCTGCCTAAAGACAGGCTAGAGAACGCCTCGCGCATGCACCCACTTGAAGGAGGGAGCACCAAACACACTCCAGCCACCCGTCACCCCTCCCATCTGCTCCACCAACCGCCAAACTCAAATCACAACAACAACAAAAACCTGTGCTGGCTTCCCTCCTTGAGAACTCAGAGGATCAAGCGACCATCTTTGTCCTCCCACCCAAAATGACACACACACACACACACACACACTTTAAATACAAAAGAATTGTAATTATTTGCATCTACTGAATTTCACACAGGAATCAAATATTACAGAGGATCACCATGGTTCATGGACACAACACAGGCACGAAGCGCGCGCGCGCACACACACACACACACACACACACACACACACACACACACACACACACACACTCACAGGAGCTGCATATCAGTCGAAGTATGTTACACCAACACACTGTTCCCACTGCAGCTCTGAGGTGTTACAGACAGCAGCTATCAGCAGAGGCTGAGCGCGAGTGCATCCTGCAGAGTGTGTGTGTGTGTGTGTGTGTGTGTGTGTGTGTGCTTCAGCACTGCATTTTCCTCCACACTCTTCTCATTAGGGGTTGGCAAAGAGCAGGTTCACTCAGTGGGATGGAGGTTTGTCAGACCTCTCTCATCAGTGTACTCTCTGCCCCCCACCCCCCCACCCCCCCTCGGCCTACATTTCCTCTGGTGTTAACCAGGTAGTGGTGGGAGATGAATGACTACATTAATTGTCTGTGATAGCTCAGGGATCTGCCTTGTGCACAGGAGGGAACAGTGTGTATATGTGCGTTGGACACGGTCATTTTGTACGTTTGTGTATGTGTCTGTGTGTTGCTCTGCGTGTGTGTGTGTAAATGCGCTTGCATACACGTTCATGGAAACTAACTAAAACTGCTCAGCTCCGACCGCTCCTGATGGGCAAAATGTCCCTGCGCTCCCACTGTCTCCTGCTCTAAATGAATCTCATAATGGAACATGGCAGCGGGCTCTTAACCCCACTTTGTAAGACGGACACATGGCTGTGTCTGTCTCGTGCTTCTCCCCTCTCTCCTCAGAGGTGAGCCCCTGTTAGGCAACCACAGCTCTACCTCAGGCTCTCAGATTGCTGCAGCTGTCAGGAAGGGCCCAAAGGACGCTGGCCTGTTTACCCAGCTCACTGAAGAGACACCCACCCCCCTCCTGTCTTTCTCACACATACATACACACACACACACACAGACACACTCTCTCTCTCTCACTCTATCTTTCTCTCTCCATGGGGGGTAGGCTGTGAAGTGGTCATGCTAGGAGATACGCGCTCACAGCAGGACAGTATTTCAATGCACACCGGTGTCAAACGCACTGCAGGTGTCCAGCGGTGCTACATGGCCCTACCCCTGCATCTGGGACATCTTACGATTCCCTAACATCCACAAGAACAAGTGCGGCGTAAACATGCAGACTGTGTGGGAGAGCTATACAGGCAGGGTCTACCTACATGTGTTGTTGTGCAGCAGAGTGCTGTATCATTATGGCACCTTTCTCCAGAGGGTACCTCTAATCCAGTTACAGATTTAAACAAGGGAAATGGTTCCAAGGCATCCATCCTACTTATCCTCAGATCACAAGGAGAACAGCAAAGCTTCTTGTCAACCCAGCAGGGACTTCAAAGGGTTCAACAGTCCAAACATTTGTAGAAATTTGTGGAATTCAACATACTTAATTGCGCCTGACCCACGAGTACATTCCAGTCCATTAGTCAAAGCCTCTGATGAAACAGACACTTAAACTCTGATTGGGTTATGTGGCGTATGAGAGAATAGAGAAATCTATATTTATTCTTATTTACATTGGAGGGTCAACTATGTGGTCTTGGGAAATTGTGGAGGCAACGGGCAACATGGCACTGATTGTATGAGAGAGCGAGTCGTAGTAGCAGTTGTAATGGCATGACATCCAAAGAACATGATCGTATATCTCTGGGGTTAGAAAAGAATGTAGGTGACCAGGCCAAGAGCAACAACAGCACTACAGCTGGACCATTCCCACTACACTACTTCGTATAGCAACGATCAGCACTGGATATAGGTTTTGAGCCAAGCCCGCACACTGAGCCTGATGCTCTGAATTGGAACCGGCCCAAATACAAGGGGCAAGGCGACGTCAGCAGAGAATATGAGAAAAGACAACATGTCATTTGCAGGGAAAACGACACCGCTGAGGAGCGTGCCTATGACTGTGCAGAGCCTGTATGCCAACCTAGCGCGGCCCTTTACAATGCAGCTCAATAATACCCAAGCAGAGAAAAACAACAGAAATCCCAGTTAGCATTCATCATCGGCTAATGATCATTAAGAGCTCAAAGAGGAATAAGAAGAAGTGGAATTTTCTAAAAATACCCCGATTTGTTGGGGTCTTAGAGGCTAAACACTGCATTCTGGAGTAGCTGAGCTGAGTGGAAGTGACGTTTCAGCGGATCACTTACCGTCATGCATTCTTTATTTGAGCTGTGTCCCCCGTGATTGCCTTAGCTAACCTCACTAATGCATGGCATGCAAAGGAATATAGGGTTAGAGTGGGAGCAGGTCTTATAATGGGGATTACAGGATGGTACTAGACCTGAACAAAAGCTGTATTCCCATAGATTCTTCCACTGGCCCGGTGCAGAACGCTAAATGCCTAACGTCCTCTTCCCACAAAGCCTCACAAAGCTCTGGTGTCTACAATTACAATTACAATTTCTCATTTGGCAGACGCTTTTATCCAAAGCGACGTACACATGAGATTTTAATACACAAGCAAGGTTCTAGTCAGTCTACAAGGAAAACTCAATATGATAGCCTTCGAGCTGTCATCCATATTTTCCACTTGATGGTATACTGGGGCAAAATGACACAAGGAAAAAGTAATGAGTCACACACTAAGTATGCGGGCTTACATTGTTTAATCGTACTGATCCAGTGAATGGAGGTTAGCAAAAGCGAGGCAGATGAGCCGCCGCAGGCCTGAACAAGCTGAGAGGTGGTGGATTGAGAAATGGGGTTTTTAGAGGACAGGGGTTGTGTCCTCTTTCTGTCTGTGAAATTACATAAAGGGACCGGTGTTATCCTTTTGTAACAGTAGAAATGAACTGTACAGACAGCAACGGCAGTCGCCTTTTACGTAATCCCTGTCCAGATCAAGGCATTTTTTTATCCTGGGTAAGCAGGCCAACAGTGCCCACAGGCTGAGAGGAGGTCTCCCTGCTCAGCAGCTGTTCTGGTGAAGATCAGCAGGCCAGGCAGGAGGAGGAGGAAGAGACAGGGAGGGGGACAGATGAGGAAGAAAGTATATGGAATGAGAGCTGGGTGATAAAGTGGATGTGAGGAGGAGGGGAGGTGACGGAGTGATAGAGCTGACCCAGAGTTTATCAGACAAGACAAGTAATGAAGAAACAATAGGCATTCTTCCAGTTCTTCCAGTGAGGGTCAGCCAGTGAAAAGAGCAACCCCCCATGCTGTGCCCTACAAAAGCATTAATAGCAAGGCACTGTCTGTGTGTTACACAAGCTTTAACCAAGGCGCATACCGGGCATTAAGAACAACAGACAATTTCACGAGACAGACATGACATCATCCAGTGAATAATACCAACTCTGTGACAATGCGTAAGACACAGCGAGCATGAGTCAATACCAAGCCTATTGGCTCATTTTATAGAATCTGCCCATTGTGTGACTGTTGGTTTAAACAGGCCCTCTTTGGCATCCCCCATTCCTTATTGCCATTATGTCTCCGCTCCTTATCTCTCATAGACAGAGGAATCTTCAGTATGCAACAAGAATGCCCAGCAGGGAAACCAGCCCCAAGGATGAACTGAGGTGACTCTGGCTGAGGGGGTCAGATGTAACAGAGGGGGGGTAGAAAGGTAAATATTGCCCAGCAACTCTCAAGTGCCGGAACCCTCCTGCCAGAAAATAACATAATGTCATAGAAAACAATAGAAAACAAGGTTTGATTTTTCTTTGTTTTGAATATTTAATTAGGTAGCCTCTGACAGATTTTTGAGTTCAACAATGACATGTATAATGAAGTCTTGTGTAGTCTACCAGTTTGCCAGTAACCAGAGATGCCACAGCAGGATCCAGATTGCAGGGCATCAGTAGCCACTGGTGGCCCATGACCACACAAGGCTCTGAATACTCTCCCTGGGCAGAAGAAATGCCAGGAGGATTGCCAACCAGGGCCAAATGAAATCAAGGGAGAGGCTTTCCTTTTCAATAACGTCCGCACGCTCTTGTTTATTCCTGGTTGAAACATTTTCTTCCATGGATTTAATGGAGCGGCACGCTCTAGAAAACTCAATTAGCAGATTTATGGTCCTTCAGCCTGTGCTCACACACATACAGCGAGAGAAGAGAGGGGAGCAGTTAACAGAGAGTAAGGGCTGCCCAGATGAAAAGCGTGGGATCCAATAACGGAGGGGCCATGCACCTATTACCTCTCAGGGATCAATTCAGAAGTGATAGCAGCAATGATAATCAATACCCAGATTAAATAAAAACACTACAGTGCCAATCTACCAACCCACAATGCAAAAGCAGCAATCTAATTACGTTTCCAATGTAACCCCCATTGCACTTTCAATTTAGAAAACAATGAGAAGCTATCTAGGCTTTGGTGTTAATCTGAGTAGCCCAATGTCAGATACCGAGTGTCCAATGCTAACAGAGAGCACAATGACTCTAGAATCACTGCACTCCCTAATAGAGTCTGTGATTTAACTGACTTAGATAAAGAGTCCAAACTAAACTAACAGACCATTAATCCCCAGTTGTAAGAGGCCATTGGCACAAAGAGGCTAATTCATTTCTACTGAGTAACACAGCTTAGTTACAACATAGACTCTGGACTCTGGTGAGGGGATGAGGACTGAGGCCACACTTCAACTAACTTATGATAATCACAGTTCATCAAAGTCGAGAGGGCAGGGGGATGGAGAGATGAAACGAGGAGAAAACTAAAGGGGAGTGAAACTTCAAACAAAGGAGTGCATTTGCGTCTGCTCTCTGGGAGCAGAGGCGCCCTTCCAATCATGCTTAGATCCTTCCATCCTCCTCCATGCAGAGAGGTGACAACATCAGTCGCAGCAGTGTAATCCCAATCAGAAAGCCTTTTCTCTCTGAGGATACCCGCCACAGACCCAAGATGGGGAAGGATGCCAAGCAATTAACTGGAAAACTCACTGGTTCAACAGTCACGGTCTGGAAGCGTTTTAATAAGCTGGAAACTATTTCCAAAATGGTTGACGGTTCCGATGCCGACCAGAGACAAAGGCCTGCATTGTAAAGGCAGAACGTGTATTTTTCTTCACTGATCAAGTTTACTGCCAAGAGGCAGGGAACAGGCGACAGACCCAAGAGCAGTCGCCTGTTGTTTCTTTAGACCCCCCACTCCACCCCCCAGCACACACACACACACACACACACACACACAGCACTGCTCTACCACAAAAGCAGACATGCGAGACCTCCTCCACTGAGCTCTGTTAGAAAAAATGCCACGCTGCAGACCATCCCCACAGTGGCCTATTGCCAATATCCTGAATCAATCTATGATAACTCTAATTTGGCCCATTCAAAGGGGAAGTAATTACATGAGAAAGTTAAAGTCAGTAAAACCACCAGAGATTCCTGGAATGGGTGTGTCAGTTAGTTTACAAAAAAACGAGACAAGAGAGAGAGAAAGAAAGAATGTCACAGACAAACGCACTTCCCAGCACAATGCCTCCGCTGCAATTACAGACACACAACAGAGAGGAGACAGAGACGCTTTTCTCCGGCTTCTCTCTCTCCCTCACACAACAGCCCTATTCCACAGCTCAGTCAGACACACACAAACACACACACACAAACACAACCCACCCACACACCCACCAACCACATGAGCACACATACACACACAACCAATTGAGAGACATTGATTTAGCCATTTTCTAGCCAGTTGTTAGATTTTCCATAATTATTCTTCATATTCAGTTCCATCTCCTCTAACTGTCTCAGCAGCCTGGATTGGCGGAGATTAGTAAAAGGGAAGCTTCGCCTCTTGGCCTGGTCATGCATCAGGCTGCGGGGCATTGCTGGGACCATAGGGGTGACAGGCTTGTTTGATCTAGACTTTGGCTCATATAGATGTCAATGTGCGTGTGACCTAGACCTCATTGCTGGGTGGGGATATGTGAACTTCTGCCGTTCGCTTTTCTTCTCCCTTCCTTCCTCCCCCTTGAGTTTCTCCTCTCCTCTTCCTCCAGTAGCTGGTCCCTCTGGCAGTACATGACCCGCCCAGCTCACACTCACTTCATAAATCAGGAGCTGCGTCTCCGCCGTGCACTTGAAAAGAGGCCGCAGTGCTGCCTTTCTTTGCCGTGCCCCGAGAGGCCGCTTCCTCCCACCGCACTGGAGCCAAGAGTTTAAACACATGCTTGTGTACAGCATTTTCTGACACCCGCAGGCACAAAGTGACGCGCCGAATGCAGAGGTGTCTGTCTCCATGGCAGCACCAAAGAGTACGTTCGCCAGAGCACGTACTTACATGCTACGAAATAGCAACCCCCTTTGATATTTATAGTACATACACTCCAATGCAAAATCACAATGGGCTAGTGTGTGCTTCTCTGTGGCTTGAAAGGAAACAAATAAAAGGAGATCACTTAGAGGTCTGTTAATATACAGTGTTAAGTTTGGTAAAGGGCAGAGACAGAGCGAGTTATTGCGTAGTGTTGGGTAAACACAAGTACTACTCTCTTTACAGCAAATGAAGCATAGATTCTCAAGAAAATCGGTGAATATAAGACAAATTTGCAGAAAGGAAAAAAAAAATACCCTCATTAAAACAGGACATTCCATAATTGCGTATAGCTGAAATAAAACTGGTTATAGGAAAACTCAAATTCCAAAACCTTAAAATCAGGTATTAATCCTTGACTCAAGTAGCAGTGGAAGCAGTGACTAGAAAAGGTCACAGTCTCAAAAGCATCCCTGGTGGTCTGAAATATTTCCTTTACTTAGGCCAACATGCTTGTGTAATTACGCCAGCCACTTCAGGCTTTCACTTAATTAAAACACTGGCCAGTGTATCACAAGGTGTAAAAACTTCAATAGCATTCCAGGTCTGTGTTTCTATATAGTACCTTAGACCCGCACCGGAGCGAGGGGGGCAGCTAAGTCTTTTTTATGACCAGGAGGCCTCCAGAGGGACAGAGAACTAATAATACCATGGCTGCAGTGACTGACACACAGAGCAGGCCAGAGTCCAGCATATCTAACAACTTCTCTGTATGCCAGTCATGCTAGGGGCTCACAATCTGATTCACAGTCCATATACCCAAGACCTCCCCTTAGCAGGCGTAGTAGAGGAGTCCTGCTTCTGACATCACATGAATCTGCCAGCCAGAGTTCACATTTTCAGCCATAATCCATAATGATCCAAAGAAGTGCTCCCATTGAACCCGTTGCTCTCATCGCCATGCTACAAGATGAGTTATGGATTCTCCAGCGCTAATGCCGCTATTCACAGACCTTTCCACACCTCAGTGATAAAATGAAGTCTGTCTCACGCTCTCTTCACTCCCCCCACTCTCACGCTCTCTCTCTCTATCTCTCTCATACACACACAAAGTCATAGTGTGTCAGAGAAGCAGGCCATGGCCAGTTGAGGGTCAGTTGACAGAGTAAGCCTTCGCTGGAGTAGAGACAGGGAGATGAGCCACAACACAGCCCCCCCCCCCCTCTCTCTCTCTCCTGTAGCTCATGGTAGATCGCATCCAATACTGCTCCTGAAAATCCAAGAGGAAAGGAGGCACCAGAAGAGAGCAGATATAAACAGGTTCAAGGCTATACAGTAGATGGATATACATCAGCATAATTCAGCACAAGATATCTGGAAAAATATTAAAAGTGCAATATTGATTGCAATTTCCAAATCACAAGAGGCTTTTTTGAAGTGCTTTAAGTCACAATAGGGTTATTTGTCAGTTCTATGCAGACTGTGCAGCATCCACAGGGAGCTGGATCTAGCTGGAAAAAAAAAAAAACCTTGTGAAGCCTAGCTCTCTGAAAAGAGCCTCCTGCGATGTGACGCTCAGGCCAGGCCAGGACACTCCTCTGTGACCACACAGAGAAATATCAGGCTCGTAGATGTCCTCCTTCCTCTGCTTTGCCTCAGGCTAAGCCCTCTGTCTGCTCAACTGTCACCGTATCACCTCCCATCAACTTTCACCCTGCTGGAGACTAGATAAAGGACCACACATATCTGACGCTCTCAGAGACAGCTATGCTGATAGGTCAGCCGTGCGTTTGTGTGTGTGTGCTTGTGTGTGTGTGTGGGTATCTCTGTCTATACATTGGACCTACAGTGCAACCGCTTGGCTACAAAACACTTGGATTATACTGCACAAGCTGTTAATATGAATAATTCTATGGTGATTTTTATGGTTGTTTTTGTCTGAACCACTTCAGCTGTTTTGGAGAAGGCTGACATGGAGCTGCACGAGCTAACTCGCCGTGTGCTATGTGGACGTACAAACTTGTGTGTGTGTTTCGACTGAGATGAGGTTGAGTAGATAATGACTGACTTTTAATTTTGGGGTGAATTATTCCTTTAGGATACTGCATGGCCTTTTTCAAACAGCCAAGGGATGCTCACAGTCCCTGTGGGAAAGCCCACAGTTAAGCACATACTGGGAGATGGCAGCGCAGAGTGAATGAATCTGCAGTTTAACAAAAAACGGTGAAATGGATGAAAGTGGGGGGTTACTTAGATGCTTAGTCTAATGATCAACATTGGCTACAATTGGCCATTTGTGTGGCACAATGCAGGCGGTCTTCTAAGCTGGGACCACTGGCTTGCTGGCAAGCTAATCACGCTCCCTTAATGACTCTGATGTAAACAAAATTAGCCACTCATTTGAAAAATGCCATGGAGCAAAAGCAGGGGGAAAAAAATCCTCCATATGCATAAATTTGAGCCAGCGGAAACAGTATTTTGCAGTGAGGATGAATGACTTGCGTATGCAGAGTGAAAAACATTAGCGTCACAATGCTACAATCCCCTAGAACAAAGGCCACTTTGTGTCTGAGCATGCTACAAGCATGCTCAGACACACACGCAGCCATACATACATACATGCATAGACACACACATACAAATAGGCACTGACACACACCGCTCCTTATATGTCTGGCGGACACACATCTGGAGTTGTGCTTTGACGTTTCAGGGCATATTTGTTTAAACACATGCACTCAGCACAGAGAGTTAATCTCAGTTCCTCACATACTTGCTGTTGACTAAAGAATGTCTGTGTTGGTGAAAACCGGTCTTTTGAGTTTGAACTCTCAAACTGAGTTATGAACTCCAATCCAATTTGGGCAAAACATTATCAACAAAAAAATGTTAAAAGCATGTTTGGAATGTATCTAAAACGAACCATTCAGATTCAAATTCAGTCTATTATGCCTAGACGGGAAGTTGGTTTGCTGTTTGTTTTGAAAAGGAGACACAAAGTAGAAAAACCAACATTACACAGTGCACAGTAAATGAAACAGAGAGCAAAAAAGGTGAATCATCTGGCTGATAAATAGGCTGCAGGGGTGACAATAAAGCGCTTAAGTGTGGCCTTGATAGATACATCAATCCAGTCTCCAGTCTATCTCGGTGTCTCTGGTGGAAGGGGTGACAGGGGTGAAAAGTAGGGACGAGGAGTTAGGACATAGCCTGCCCTCTCACATTATTCATGAGTGCAGTCACTGTGGGAAATTAAAGACTTCCTAGTTCTGTTACTTTTACAGTAGGGTGCAGAGACAGGTCTCCCTGAGGGCACCATTTGGACTTTTCAGAGAGAGGGTGGCTCTCAGCCCCAAGTACAGATTTCTCTTTATTTGGTGATATCTTCATGTACAGAAAGACCAAGGGATGACAATGATTTTGCCTCTAATGAGATCGTATTCACTCGTACTGTACTGTATGTCAGAATAATCTCTACAAACACTTTCCGAAATAGATGTGCATCCATACTGTAGATACAAGCATAAACAGTGGATAAACAGACAACTTCAGTCTCTCTATTGTTGGCTGAATAAACAATAGAGAGAAAGTAGAAGCGGGATGAGATTCCAGGGGCTTTCCTAAACAGGAGCATTGAGTGTCATTATCACACACAGGTGGAGGGGGGGAGAAGGAAACAAAAAGGTAAGAAGATAATACCATATATTATGCAGGGAGGCGGGTGGAATGCAAAAACAAGGTTTTTACAAGTAGGTACACGTCTGGCCTGGAAAAGTGCTAACAACAGTACATATAGGACAAAACAGCGTCTAACTGCTGGGGAGGGCTCAGACACGGACCACAGCGCAGCAGATACAGAAGTGTTGCCTTCTGCATTTTTCAGTGTATCACGGTGGAACTGAACAGGGTATTTTGACTTATTCGTCAACAGCGAGCCACAGCATTTTCGACCGTATCATAGCAAATCAGAGAGGTGTAACAGAACAAAAGCTAAAGCAAGCTGACGGCCATAGCGTGGGCCTAGCAAGGATAGGCCACGTTGAGTAAATGAGTGTGAGTAATGCGGCCTAATAAAAGATGAATGAGAATGGGCGGTGTTTACATGCAGGCTGTGGGCTAGCGCCTGTCATGTTTATCAGACAGGCGCAGAGAGAAGCAATTCCTGACGCACACTCAAGTGCAAACAAGCCCGGCTAGCCTTGTCTCTGTAATTGATGCACTAATGGGGGTGGGTGGGTGGGGGGAGTTAGACTGAAGGGGGACTAGTCCAGACTGGGACTTCAAAGGCCTGCTGGACGCTTATCAACAAATGTGCTCTCATCAGACACAAGAGGATGGAGCAGATGAAAGGAGTGCTAATGCACCTCCACCTCCACCCCCATCCACCCATCTATTCTGCTCTATCAGCAGCAGACCTGAGGAGCCAGACTACTGTAAGAGGGGCAGAGGAGGCATCGTATCAAAACACTCATGCACGTACACACACGCACTTACACAAAACACACACACACACAAACAGTGGGGGGCAGTGAGTTCGTACTGCCTATAAGCCAGCTCATCTTTGAACAGCAGAGCCGTTACCAGGAAAGGTCACACGTACATCCAGTAAGTGATAAATCTCTTTGATGATCTCAACATGGGTCAGCACTGTTGGCCGAAGCAGTGTTGTCATATAGGTGACCTGCGGGTTTAAAGGAAAACAGCAACAAAATTGCCTTGTCACCTTAACTTACCCTATCTGTCACCATGGAGTCACAATAATCTTTACCGTCCTGTGAGTCCAAAGCCAATTTAGCAAGGATGAATGAGGATAGTGGTGGCTCCCAGGTGACATAGCCTTTCCCTCCCCTCCAAGCAGCAGGCGGAGATAGAGCTGCAGTGGGGAGCTCCAGAGACCTCTATATTTATCTGACACAGTAACAAGCCACTGTCTGACTGCTGCATGGTGCAGTACAGCTGCACAGTTCCTCTTTGTCCTAAGCCCTCCTATCCCCGCTCGAACATGACTGCTGTGGCCAGGGACGAGGGCAACGAGGATGACCCGGCAACGCGTCATCATCAGTGAGTCATCAGGAATGATACCGCATTAGGATCACTGTCCGCGGGAAAATAAATACACCGAATTCTGTCCCTGTAGCTCAGCGGTGCTTCATGCTTCCTCTTCCTCCACTGCTGGATTTCGCTACAGGAGGAGCCATATTTCAGAGTTGAGAGCCATATTTCATCCTGGGCCACCCCGATGCTAACAAAGCACCAACTGGTGATTGCTGTGTTGGAGTGGCCCATTGGGGCGGTCGGCCAAGGAGCCACAGGTCTGCCAAGAGAGCCAGGCCAAGAGGGCTGGAGAAGGCAGAGGAGCCCCAGCCACCTGTGCCCATTAGGCTGGGTGCTGACAACTGCACTGGGCCCTAGGGATCCCACCCAAACAAGCTGAGGAGAGAGAGGAAGGGGAGGCACCAGACAGGGTCAAGGTCATTTTTCATTCATTGACAGAGAGCAGACTAATGGCAGACAGTCATTAGACAAGCAACGCTGAACTACGCGTAGTTGATGCTGATAGTTAAATGGGAGGATTTGAGTTTTGATTATGAGAATAGAACGGGCATGATCAAAACAAGCATTGTTTGGATCTATATAATGTAGCTCCTCATACTGGACAAGAGGGAAGTTCAAAAAAGGGCTTAAGGGGAAGTGTGCGGTTGTCATAGGCATTTCAATTAGCTGAGTAACTTCATGAGATTTCCTTTGTAAGTTTATGATGCCCTTTGATCTCCTCAGTGTGCACAAGCAAGGGAAAAGAACAGACGGCAGAACACTGCTGGCACGCTGCGGCCTGCTTGATATCTCTTTTATAGATATTGCACACACACAATATACACACACACACACACACACAAACACGCGCTGCACACCCATTAGATCCATGACTCATCTTGAGCTAATCTTCCACAGAATCCAACAACTCGTCTGTAGTTAGTGTATTATGCAGTCTCTTTGTCTACCTGCCAACTTGCGCCGAAGCCTCTAGGTCACAACCCACAGATCCGGGGTTCTCCATTGGGCATATCAGCACAGACGCTCCCTGCTTTAAAACAAGAGACATCCTACATCGACATAAACTGACATGCCCTAAGGAAGAGGATCTGCCTTCAAAGAAACGCTCTCACACATTTCAGCCATGTGTGGAGGGCAAGGAAGAGGGAGAAGTATCCCCCACCCGACTCCCAACCACACACACACACACACACAAACACAACAGAAGGGAAGAAAATGGAGAGAAGTGTTTCTGTGTGACCTCACTGAACCTGACTCTAACTATTTTGGCAAAGCAGGATACTCTCTTCTCTCTGTGGTATGCCAGCGTACATCCTCACCTCTGCAGGAGAGATTTGTCAGCAGGAGATTTCTTTTTTCCGCTGTGGAATTAACCCGTGCTCTCAGAGCTTACTTGCAGGCATGGCACATTATCTCCCAGGCAACATTGCCAAGCCTGCCCAGCGGTGAGTAAATGGCTGGCCGGGTCCGCAGGCAGACAGAGGCATGGCTTGGGTGCCGAGGACAGGCACAGGCAACAGGCACGGGCACTCCTCTCTCTCACCTCGGTGAGAAGCGTCAAGAGAGGCGGAGATAGCCCTCATCCTTCCTGCCATTTACAGCGGGGCTGAGGGGAACCTACCACAGAGCCGGGGGGCCCCACGGCGCTGAGAGAGGAAGTTATAGTATTCACACAGATTTATGAATGAGTGTTGAGAGCAACGGATGAGTCACAGCTTCCGTGCTGCACAGCCAGAAGGCAGCAGGCAGCCTATCACCAGAGGCACTGGGTGGTTCAAATAGGCATCGGGCAGGCTGGCTCCACACTACACACTGGGCTGACACTTACGCAGACACACACACACACACACATACATAGACACATACATACACACACACAAACACACACGCACAGCAGGCATAGTCACAGTGGGCACACACACAAACTGGGCACAAGTTGAGGAAAATTTGTCAAAGTAGAGGGATGGCAAATGGCACGTGAGAGAGGTGATGGAGTGCGTGTGTGTGTGTGTGTGTGTGTGTGTGTGTGTGTGTGTGTGTGTGCGCATGAGTGCCTATGTGTTTGGATGTGAGCGCAAGTGTGTCAGTCAGTCTCTTTGGAGGCTAGCAGCATGACACACAGGTCCTATTTTGGTCAATCACGTCTATGAGAGGAAACCTAGGAAAAGAGGCCAATCTGTCAGCGCTTTGAGAGGAGTCCTTTGTAGGCCACAGAGGACAGGAGTCGGATAAACTCACAGAGCCAGCTATCAATGGACAATAAGCCCTGCTGTTCATACACGGACAATAACACACTGTATAACCATATCATCGTGAATGAACTTTGCTAACTTGCAATCAAATTGAAATTACACTGAGAAAGACACTGTTGTTGACATCAAAAGTTAGCAATAGCAGTCGACACGTGTCTGTGGCTTTTCATGAGTCTCACCACACTCTGCTCAGGCAGTGAAGCAAATAGAATATGTTACAATTTTGCTTTTGGGAGGAACTCAAAACAAATTAAACCGTGAGGTAAAAAGAATTCCATTCTGACCAATCACACTCGCCACTCATGCTCAAGGACTCTCAAAGTCCAAAGGCAACCAATAAAACCAATTGAGCAGAAAAACTATTTGTAACCAAACAGATTTTTCCCCCTGCTTTGAGAGGGCTCAGGTTCTGGGTACTTAGTGAAGAAGGCCTCTGTTTTGGGTGAATGTATTAAGATTTCCTGCTAAAAGTTCCCAAGAATGACATTTATGAATGTGACCTAGATGGGAGAAAATGTGGCAGAGGCCAGGAGAGGGAAGGAGAAGGAGGGAGGGAGAGAGGGGGAGAGGGAGGGAGAGAGGGAGGGAGAGAGGGAGGGAACAGGGGTGTAGATGGAATGTACTGAGACAGTGAGACCAACGCGCGAACGTGCGCACACACACACACACACACACACACCAAAAAAGAAGCAAGCACAAATGCATAGTTCCCCCTAATTTGCTATTCACACATAGCTGGATAGCAATTTATTGGCTGATTGTAATGAAAATGCTGTGAGGTTTTTGTAAATAGAAAAACTGAATTCTAATCGAACATACTGATATAAAAACTGCTAATATACACTCTACAAGAGTGTCATTTTCAACACACTAGACACATTTGTGTGTCTAGTCAGAGG